>NW_028118697.1:0-46394 GCF_965113315.1 Podarcis vaucheri | reverse complement strand
GATTTTTTCAAAAAAATATTTTCTGCCGGTTAAGTGTTTGAGGGCTGATTTCTTGTCCTGTGATAAAAAGCCTTCTGTTTCCATCGCCAAAGCTTTCAGGGGAGCATTTGCAACCGGTTGGCACCATTTTTGAGTGAACTGCCAAAAGTCAGATTTTTGCTGAAATTGTGACCCCGGGGCTTAGGGATTTTTTCAAAAAAAATATTTTCTGCCGGTTAAGTGTTTGAGGGCTGATTTCTTGTCCAGTGATAAAAAGCCTTCTGTTTCCATCGCCAAAGCTTTCAGGGGAGCATTTGAACCCGTTGGCACCATTTTTGAGTGAACTGCCAAAAGTCAGATTTTTGCTGAAATTGTGACCCCGGGGCTTAGGGATTTTTTCAAAAAAATATTTTCTGCCGGTTAAGTTTTTGAGGGCTGATTTCTTGTCCTGTGATAAAAAGCCTACTGTTTCCATCGCCAAAGCTTTCAGGGGAGCATTTTCAAGTTTTCGCACCATTTTTGAGTGAACTGCCAAAAGTCAGATTTTTGCTGAAATTGTGACCCCGGGGCTTAGGGATTTTTTCAAAAAAATATTTTCTGCCGGTTAAGTTTTTGAGGGCTGATTTCTTGTCCTGTGATAAAAAGCATACTGTTTCCATCGCCAAAGCTTTCAGGGGAGCATTTGCAACCGGTTGGCACCATTTTTGAGTGAACTGCCAAAAGTCAGATTTTTGCTGAAATTGTGACCCCGGGGCTTAGGGATTTTTTCAAAAAAATATTTTCTGCCGGTTAAGTGTTTGAGGGCTGATTTCTTGTCCTGTGATAAAAAGCCTTCTGTTTCCATCGCCAAAGCTTTCAGGGGAGCATTTGCAACCGGTTGGCACCATTTTTGAGTGAACTGCCAAAAGTCAGATTTTTGCTGAAATTGTGACCCCGGGGCTTAGGGATTTTTTCAAAAAAATATTTTCTGCCGGTTAAGTTTTTGAGGGCTGATTTCTTGTCCTGTGATAAAAAGCCTACTGTTTCCATCGCCAAAGCTTTCAGGGGAGCATTTGCAACCGGTTGGCACCATTTTTGAGTGAATTGCCAAAAGTCAGATTTTTGCTGAAATTGTGACCCCGGGGCTTAGGGATTTTTTCAAAAAAATATTTTCTGCCGGTTAAGTTTTTGAGGGCTGATTTCTTGTCCTGTGATAAAAAGCCTTCTGTTTCAAGTGCCAAAGCTTTCAGGGGAGCATTTTCAAGCTTTTCGCACCATTTTTGAGTGAACTGCCAAAAGTCAGATTTTTGCTGAAATTGTGACCCGGGGCTTAGGGATTTTTTCAAAAAAATATTTTCTGCCGGTTAAGTTTTTGAGGGCTGATTTCTTGTCCTGAGATAAAAAGCCTTCTGTTTCCATCGCCAAAGCTTTCAGGGGAGCATTTGCAACCGGTTGGCACCATTTTGAGTGAACTGCCAAAAGTCAGATTTTTGCTGAAATTGTGACCCCGGGGCTTAGGGATTTTTTCAAAAAAATATTTTCTGCCGGTTAAGTTTTTGAGGGCTGATTTCTTGTCCTGTGATAAAAAGCCTTCTGTTTCCATCGCCAAAGCTTTCAGGGGAGCATTTTCAAGCTTTTGGCACCATTTTTGAGTGAACTGCCAAAAGTCAGATTTTTGCTGAAATTGTGACCCCGGGGCTTAGGGATTTTTTCAAAAAAATATTTTCTGCCGGTTAAGTTTTTGAGGGCTGATTTCTTGTCCTGTGATAAAAAGCCTTCTGTTTTGAGTGCCAAACCTTTCAGGGGAGCATTTGCAACCGGTTGGCACCATTTTTGAGTGAATTGCCAAAAGTCAGATTTTTGCTGAAATTGTGACCCCGGGGCTTAGGGATTTTTTCAAAAAAATATTTTCTGCCGGTTAAGTTTTTGAGGGCTGATTTCTTGTCCTGTGATAAAAAGCCTTCTATTTCGAGGGCCAAAGCTTTCAGGGGAGCATTTTCAAGCTTTTGGCACCATTTTTGAGTGAATTGCCAAAAGTCAGATTTTTGCTGAAATTGTGACCCCGGGGCTTAGGGATTTTTTCAAAAAAATATTTTCTGCCGGTTAAGATTTTGAGGGCTGATTTCTTGTCCTGTGATAAAAAGCCTACTGTTTCCATCGCCAAAGCTTTCAGGGGAGCATTTGCAACCGGTTGGCACCATTTTTGAGTGAACTGCCAAAAGTCAGATTTTTGCTGAAATTGTGACCCCGGGGCTTAGGGATTTTTTCAAAAAAATATTTTTTGCCGGTTAAGTTTTTGAGGGCTGATTTCTTGTCCTGTGATAAAAAGCCTACTGTTTCCATCGCCAAAGCTTTCAGGGGAGCATTTGCAACCGGTTGGCACCATTTTTGAGTGAACTGCCAAAAGTCAGATTTTTGCTGAAATTGTGACCCCAGGGCTTAGGGATTTTTTCAAAAAAATATTTTCTGCCGGTTAAGTTTTTGAGGGCTGATTTCTTGTCCTGTGATAAAAAGCCTTCTGTTTCCATCGCCAAAGCTTTCAGGGGAGCATTTGCAACCGGTTGGCACCATTTTTGAGTGAACTGCCAAAAGTCAGATTTTTGCTGAAATTGTGACCCCGGGGCTTAGGGATTTTTTCAAAAAAATATTTTCTGCCGGTTAAGTTTTTGAGGGCTGATTTCTTGTCCTGTGATAAAAAGCCTTCTGTTTCGAGTGCCAAACCTGTCGGGGGAGCATTTTCCAAGCTTTTGGCACCATTTTTTGAGTGAGTGAACTGCCAAAAGTCAGATTTTTGCTGAAATTGTGACCCCGGGGCTTAGGGATTTTTTCAAAAAAAATTTTCTGCCGGTTAAGTTTTTGAGGGCTGATTTCTTGTCCTGTGATAAAAAGCCTTCTGTTTCGAGGGCCAAACCTTTCGGGAGCTTTTCAGCTTTTGGCACCATTTTTGAGATTTTTCAAAAAAATATTTTCTGCCGGTTAAGTTTTTGAGGGCTGATTTCTTGTCCTGTGATAAAAAGCCTTCTGTTTCGAGTGCCAAACCTTTCAGGAGAGCATTTTCAAGCTTTTGGCACCATTTTTGAGTGAATTGCCAAAAGTCAGATTTTTGCTGAAATTGTGACCCCGGGGCTTAGGGATTTTTTCAAAAAAATATTTTCTGCCGGTTAAGTTTTTGAGGGCTGATTTCTTGTCCTGTGTTAAAAAGCCTTCTGTTTCCATCGCCAAAGCTTTCAGGGGAGCATTTGCAACCGGTTGGCACCATTTTTGAGTGAACTGCCAAAAGTCAGATTTTTGCTGAAATTGTGACTCCGGGGCTTAGGGATTTTTTCAAAAAAATATTTTCTGCCGGTTAAGTTTTTGAGGGCTGATTTCTTGTCCTGTGATAAAAAGCCTTCTGTTTTCACCAAAGCTTTCAGGGGAGCATTTGCAACCGGTTGGCACCATTTTTAGTGAACTGCCAAAAGTCAGATTTTTGCTGAAATTGTGACCCCGGGGCTTAGGGATTTTTTCAAAAAAATATTTTCTGCCGGTTAAGTTTTTGAGGGCTGATTTCTTGTCCTGTGATAAATAGCCTACTGTTTCCATCGCCAAAGCTTTCAGGGGAGCATTTGCAACCGGTTGGCACCATTTTTGAGTGAACTGCCAAAAGTCAGATTTTTGCTGAAATTGTGACCCCGGGGCTTAGGGATATTTTCAAAAAAATATTTTCTGCCGGTTAAGTGTTTGAGGGCTGATTTCTTGTCCTGTGATAAAAAGCCTTCTGTTTCCATCGCCAAAGCTTTCAGGGGAGCATTTGCAACCGGTTGGCCCCATTTTTGAGTGAACTGCCAAAAGTCAGATTTTTGCTGAAATTGTGACCCCCGGGGCTTAGGGATTTTTTCAAAAAAATATTTTCTGCCGGTTAAGTTTTTGAGGGCTGATTTCTTGTCCTGTGATAAAAAGCCTTCTGTTTCGAGTGCCAAAGCTTTCAGGGGAGCATTTTCAAGCTTTTTCGCACCATTTTTGAGTGAACTGCCAAAAGTCAGATTTTTGCTGAAATTGTGACCCCGGGGCTTAGGGATTTTTTCAAAAAAATATTTTCTGCCGGTTAAGTTTTTGAGGGCTGATTTCTTGTCCTGTGATAAAAAGCCTACTGTTTCCATCGCCAAAGCTTTCAGGGGAGCATTTGCAACCGGTTGGCACCATTTTTGAGTGAATTGCCAAAAGTCAGATTTTTGCTGAAATTGTGACCCCGGGGCTTAGGGATTTTTTCAAAAAAATATTTTCTGCCGGTTAAGTGTTTGAGGGCTGATTTCTTGTCCTGTGATAAAAAGCCTTCTGTTTCCATCGCCAAAGCTTTCAGGGGAGCATTTGCAACCGGTTGGCACCATTTTTGAGTGAACTGCCAAAAGTCAGATTTTTGCTGAAATTGTGACCCCGGGGCTTAGGGATTTTTTCAAAAAAATATTTTCTGCCGGTTAAGTTTTTGAGGGCTGATTTCTTGTCCTGTGATAAAAAGCCTTCTGTTTCGAGGGCCAAACCTTTCAGGGGAGCATTTTCAAGCTTTTGGCACCATTTTTGAGTGAACTGCCAGAAGTCAGATTTTTGCTGAAATTGTGACCCCGGGGCTTAGGGATTTTTTCAAAAAAATATTTTCTGCCGGTTAAGTTTTTGAGGGCTGATTTCTTGTCCTGTGATAAAAAGCCTTCTGTTTCCATCGCCAAAGCTTTCAGGGGAGCATTTGCAACCGGTTGGCCCCATTTTTGAGTGAACTGCCAAAAGTCAGATTTTTGCTGAAATTGTGACCCCGGGGCTTAGGGATTTTTTCAAAAAAATATTTTCTGCCGGTTAAGTTTTTGAGGGCTGATTTCTTGTCCTGTGATAAAAAGCCTACTGTTTCCATCGCCAAAGCTTTCAGGGGAGCATTTGCAACCGGTTGGCACCATTTTTGAGTGAACTGCCAAAAGTTAGATTTTTGCTGAAATTGTAACCCCGGGGCTTAGGGATTTTTTCAAAAAAATATTTTCTGCCGGTTAAGTTTTAGAGGGCTGATTTCTTGTCCTGTGATAAAAAGCCTACTGTTTCCATCGCCAAAGCTTTCAGGGGAGCATTTTCAACCGGTTGGCACCATTTTTGAGTGAACTGCCAAAAGTCAGATTTTTGCTGAAATTGTGACCCCGGGGCTTACGGATTTTTTCAAAAAAATATTTTCTGCCGGTTAAGTTTTTGAGGGCTGATTTCTTGTCCTGTGATAAAAAGCCTACTGTTTCGAGTGCCAAAGCTTTCAGGGGAGCATTTTCAAGCTTTTCGCACCATTTTTGAGTGAACTGCCAAAAGTCAGATTTTTGCTGAAATTGTGACCCCGGGGCTTAGGGATTTTTTCAAAAAAATATTTTCTGCCGGTTAAGTTTTTGAGGGCTGATTTCTTGTCCTGTGATAAAAAGCTTACTGTTTCCATCGCCAAAGCTTTCAGGGGAGCATTTGCAACCGGTTGGCACCATTTTTGAGTGAATTGCCAAAAGTCAGATTTTTGCTGAAATTGTGACCCCGGGGCTTAGGGATTTTTTCAAAAAAATATTTTCTGCCGGTTAAGTGTTTGAGGGCTGATTTCTTGTCCTGTGATAAAAAGCCTTCTGTTTCCATCGCCAAAGCTTTCAGGGGAGCATTTGCAACCGGTTGGCCCCATTTTTGAGTGAACTGCCAAAAGTCAGATTTTTGCTGAAATTGTGACCCCGGGGCTTAGGGATTTTTTCAAAAAAATATTTTCTGCCGGTTAAGTTTTTGAGGGCTGATTTCTTGTCCTGTGATAAAAAGCCTACTGTTTCCATCGCCAAAGCTTTCAGGGGAGCATTTGCAACCGGTTGGCACCATTTTTGAGTGAACTGCCAAAAGTTAGATTTTTGCTGAAATTGTAACCCCGGGGCTTAGGGATTTTTTCAAAAAAATATTTTCTGCCGGTTAAGTTTTTGAGGGCTGATTTCTTGTCCTGTGATAAAAAGCCTACTGTTTCCATCGCCAAAGCTTTCAGGGGAGCATTTGCAACCGGTTGGCACCATTTTTGAGTGAATTGCCAAAAGTCAGATTTTTGCTGAAATTGTGACCCCGGGGCTTAGGGATTTTTTCAAAAAAATATTTTCTGCCGGTTAAGTGTTTGAGGGCTGATTTCTTGTCCTGTGATAAAAAGCCTTCTGTTTCCATCGCCAAAGCTTTCAGGGGAGCATTTGCAACCGGTTGGCCCCATTTTTGAGTGAACTGCCAAAAGTCAGATTTTTGCTGAAATTGTGACCCCGGGGCTTAGGGATTTTTTCAAAAAAATATTTTCTGCCGGTTAAGTTTTTGAGGGCTGATTTCTTGTCCTGTGATAAAAAGCCTACTGTTTCCATCGCCAAAGCTTTCAGGGGAGCATTTGCAACCGGTTGGCACCATTTTTGAGTGAACTGCCAAAAGTTAGATTTTTGCTGAAATTGTAACCCCCCCGGCTTAGGGATTTTTTCAAAAAAATATTTTCTGCCGGTTAAGTTTTTGAGGGCTGATTTCTTGTCCTGTGATAAAAAGCCTACTGTTTCCATCGCCAAAGCTATCAGGGGAGCATTTTCAACCGGTTGGCACCATTTTTGAGTGAACTGCCAAAAGTCAGATTTTTGCTGAAATTGTGACCCCGGGGCTTACGGATTTTTTCAAAAAAATATTTTCTGCCGGTTAAGTTTTTGAGGGCTGATTTCTTGTCCTGTGATAAAAAGCCTACTGTTTCGAGTGCCAAAGCTTTCAGGGGAGCATTTTCAAGCTTTTCGCACCATTTTTGAGTGAACTGCCAAAAGTCAGATTTTTGCTGAAATTGTGACCCCGGGGCTTAGGGATTTTTTCAAAAAAATATTTTCTGCCGGTTAAGTTTTTGAGGGCTGATTTCTTGTCCTGTGATAAAAAGCCTAATGTTTCCATCGCCAAAGCTTTCAGGGGAGCATTTGCAACCGGATTGCACCATTTTTGAGTGAATTGCCAAAAGTCAGATTTTTGCTGAAATTGTGACCCCGGGGCTTAGGGATTTTTTTGAAAAAAATATTTTCTGCCGGTTAAGTGTTTGAGGGCTGATTTCTTGTCCTGTGATAAAAAGCCTTCTGTTTCCATCGCCAAAGCTTTCAGGGGAGCATTTGCAACCGGTTGGCACCATTTTTGAGTGAACTGCCAAAAGTCAGATTTTTGCTGAAATTGTGACCCCGGGGCTTAGGGATTTTTTCAAAAAAATATTTTCTGCCGGTTAAGTTTTTGAGGGCTGATTTCTTGTCCTGTGATAAAAAGCCTTCTGTTTCGAGGGCCAAACCTTTCAGGGGAGCATTTTCAAGCTTTTCGCACCATTTTTGAGTGAACTGCCAAAAGTCAGATTTTTGCTGAAATTGTGACCCCGGGGCTTAGGGATTTTTTCAAAAAAATATTTTCTGCCGGTTAAGTGTTTGAGGGCTGATTTCTTGTCCTGTGATAAAAAGCCTTCTGTTTCGAGTGCCAAACCTTTCAGGGGAGCATTTTCAAGCTTTTCGCACCATTTTTGAGTGAACTGCCAAAAGTTAGATTTTTGCTGAAATTGTAACCCCGGGGCTTAGGGATTTTTTCAAAAAAATATTTTCTGCCGGTTAAGTGTTTGAGGGCTGATTTCTTGTCCTGTGATAAAAAGCCTACTGTTTCCATCGCCAAAGCTTTCAGGGGAGCATTTTCAACCGGTTGGCACCATTTTTGAGTGAACTGCCAAAAGTCAGATTTTTGCTGAAATTGTGACCCCGGGGCTTACGGATTTTTTCAAAAAAATATTTTCTGCCGGTTAAGTTTTTGAGGGCTGATTTCTTGTCCTGTGATAAAAAGCCTACTGTTTCGAGTGCCAAAGCTTTCAGGGGAGCATTTTCAAGCTTTTCGCACCATTTTTGAGTGAACTGCCAAAAGTCAGATTTTTGCTGAAATTGTGACCCCGGGGCTTAGGGATTTTTTCAAAAAAATATTTTCTGCCGGTTAAGTTTTTGAGGGCTGATTTCTTGTCCTGTGATAAAAAGCCTACTGTTTCCATCGCCAAAGCTTTCAGGGGAGCATTTGCAACCGGTTGGCACCATTTTTGAGTGAATTGCCAAAAGTCAGATTTTTGCTGAAATTGTGACCCCGGGGCTTAGGGATTTTTTCAAAAAAATATTTTCTGCCGGTTAAGTGTTTGAGGGCTGATTTCTTGTCCTGTGATAAAAAGCCTTCTGTTTCCATCGCCAAAGCTTTCAGGGGAGCATTTGCAACCGGTTGGCACCATTTTTGAGTGAACTGCCAAAAGTCAGATTTTTGCTGAAATTGTGACCCCGGGGCTTAGGGATTTTTTCAAAAAAATATTTTCTGCCGGTTAAGTTTTTGAGGGCTGATTTCTTGTCCTGTGATAAAAAGCCTTCTGTTTCGAGTGCCAAAGCTTTCAGGGGAGCATTTTCAAGCTTTTGGCACCATTTTTGAGTGAACTGCCAAAAGTCAGATTTTTGCTGAAATTGTGACCCCGGGGCTTAGGGATTTTTTCAAAAAAATATTTTCTGCCGGTTAAGTTTTTGAGGGCTGATTTCTTGTCCTGTGATAAAAAGCCTTCTGTTTCCATCGCCAAAGCTTTCAGGGGAGCATTTGCAACCGGTTGGCACCATTTTTGAGTGAACTGCCAAAAGTCAGATTTTTGCTGAAATTGTGACCCCGGGGCTTAGGGATTTTTTCAAAAAAATATTTTCTGCCGGTTAAGTTTTTGAGGGCTGATTTCTTGTCCTGTGATAAAAAGCCTTCTGTTTTGAGTGCCAAACCTTTCAGGGGAGCATTTGCAACCGGTTGGCACCATTTTTGAGTGAATTGCCAAAAGTCAGATTTTTGCTGAAATTGTGACCCCGGGGCTTAGGGATTTTTTCAAAAAAATATTTTCTGCCGGTTAAGTGTTTGAGGGCTGATTTCTTGTCCTGTGATAAAAAGCCTTCTGTTTCGAGGGCCAAAGCTTTCAGGGGAGCATTTTCAAGCTTTTCGCACCATTTTTGAGTGAACTGCCAAAAGTCAGATTTTTGCTGAAAAATGGCACCATTTTTGAGTGAACTGCCAAAAGTCAGATTTTTGCTGAAATTGTGACCCCGGGGCTTAGGGATTTTTTCAAAAAAATATTTTCTGCCGGTTAAGTGTTTGAGGGCTGATTTCTTGTCCTGTGATAAAAAGCCTTCTGTTTCCATCGCCAAAGCTTTCAGGGGAGCATTTGCAACCGGTTGGCACCATTTTTGAGTGAACTGCCAAAAGTCAGATTTTTGCTGAAATTGTGACCCCGGGGCTTAGGGATTTTTTCAAAAAAATATTTTCTGCCGGTTAAGTTTTTGAGGGCTGATTTCTTGTCCTGTGATAAAAAGCCTACTGTTTCGAGTGCCAAAGCTTTCAGGGGAGCATTTTCAAGCTTTTGGCACCATTTTTGAGTGAACTGCCAAAAGTCAGATTTTTGCTGAAATTGTGACCCCGGGGCTTAGGGATTTTTTCAAAAAAATATTTTCTGCCGGTTAAGTTTTTGAGGGCTGATTTCTTGTCCTGTGATAAAAAGCCTTCTGTTTTGAGTGCCAAACCTTTCAGGGGAGCATTTGCAACCGGTTGGCACCATTTTTGAGTGAATTGCCAAAAGTCAGATTTTTGCTGAAATTGTGACCCCGGGGCTTAGGGATTTTTTCAAAAAAATATTTTCTGCCGGTTAAGTGTTTGAGGGCTGATTTCTTGTCCTGTGATAAAAAGCCTTCTGTTTCCATCGCCAAAGCTTTCAGGGGAGCATTTGCAACCGGTTGGCACCATTTTTGAGTGAACTGCCAAAAGTCAGATTTTTGCTGAAATTGTGACCCCGGGGCTTAGGGATTTTTTCAAAAAAATATTTTCTGCCGGTTAAGTTTTTGAGGGCTGATTTCTTGTCCTGTGATAAAAAGCCTACTGTTTCGAGTGCCAAAGCTTTCAGGGGAGCATTTTCAAGCTTTTGGCACCATTTTTGAGTGAACTGCCAAAAGTCAGATTTTTGCTGAAATTGTGACCCCGGGGCTTAGGGATTTTTTCAAAAAAATATTTTCTGCCGGTTAAGTTTTTGAGGGCTGATTTCTTGTCCTGTGATAAAAAGCCTTCTGTTTTGAGTGCCAAACCTTTCAGGGGAGCATTTGCAACCGGTTGGCACCATTTTTGAGTGAATTGCCAAAAGTCAGATTTTTGCTGAAATTGTGACCCCGGGGCTTAGGGATTTTTTCAAAAAAATATTTTCTGCCGGTTAAGTGTTTGAGGGCTGATTTCTTGTCCTGTGATAAAAAGCCTTCTGTTTCCATCGCCAAAGCTTTCAGGGGAGCATTTGCAACCGGTTGGCACCATTTTTGAGTGAACTGCCAAAAGTCAGATTTTTGCTGAAATTGTGACCCCGGGGCTTAGGGATTTTTTCAAAAAAATATTTTCTGCCGGTTAAGTTTTTGAGGGCTGATTTCTTGTCCTGTGATAAAAAGCCTACTGTTTCCATCGCCAAACCTTTCAGGGGAGCATTTTCAAGCTTTTGGCACCATTTTTGATTGAACTGCCAAAAGTCAGATTTTTGCTGAAATTGTGACCCCGGGGCTTAGGGATTTTTTCAAAAAAATATTTTCTGCCGGTTAAGTTTTTGAGGGCTGATTTCTTGTCCTGTGATAAAAAGCCTTCTGTTTCGAGTGCCAAACCTTTCAGGAGAGCATTTTCAAGCTTTTGGCACCATTTTTGAGTGAACTGTCAAAATTCAGATTTTTGCTGAAATTGTGACCCCGGGGCTTAGGGATTTTTTCAAAAAAATATTTTCTGCCGGTTAAGTTTTTGAGGGCTGATTTCTTGTCCTGTGATAAAAAGCCTACTCTTTCCATCGCCGAAGCTTTCAGGGGAGCATTTTCAAGCTTTTGGCACCATTTTTGAGTGAATTGCCAAAAGTCAGATTTTTGCTGAAATTGTGACCCCGGGGCTTAGGGATTTTTTCAAAAAAATATTTTCTGCCGGTTAAGTGTTTGAGGGCTGATTTCTTGTCCTGTGATAAAAAGCCTTCTGTTTCGAGGGCCAAAGCTTTCAGGGGAGCATTTTCAAGCTTTTCGCACCATTTTTGAGTGAACTGCCAAAAGTCAGATTTTTGCTGAAATTGTGACCCCGGGGCTTAGGGATTTTTTCAAAAAAATATTTTCTGCCGGTTAAGTTTTTGAGGGCTGATTTCTTGTCCTGTGATAAAAAGCCTACTGTTTCCATCGCCAAACCTTTCAGGGGAGCATTTTCAAGCTTTTGGCACCATTTTTGATTGAACTGCCAGGAGTCAGATTTTTGCTGAAATTGTGACCCCGGGGCTTAGGGATTTTTTCAAAAAAATATTTTCTGCCGGTTAAGTTTTTGAGGGCTGATTTCTTGTCCTGTGATAAAAAGCCTTCTGTTTCGAGTGCCAAACCTTTCAGGGGAGCATTTTCAAGCTTTTCGCACCATTTTTGAGTGAACTGCCAAAAGTTAGATTTTTGCTGAAATTGTAACCCCGGGGCTTAGGGATTTTTTCAAAAAAATATTTTCTGCCGGTTAAGTGTTTGAGGGCTGATTTCTTGTCCTGTGATAAAAAGCCTTCTGTTTCCATCGCCAAAGCTTTCAGGGGAGCATTTGCAACCGGTTGGCACCATTTTTGAGTGAACTGCCAAAAGTCAGATTTTTGCTGAAATTGTGACCCCGGGGCTTAGGGATTTTTTCAAAAAAATATTTTCTGCCGGTTAAGTTTTTGAGGGCTGATTTCTTGTCCTGTGATAAAAAGCCTTCTGTTTCGAGTGCCAAAGCTTTCAGGGGAGCATTTTCAAGCTTTTCGCACCATTTTTGAGTGAACTGCCAAAAGTCAGATTTTTGCTGAAATTGTGACCCCGGGGCTTAGGGATTTTTTCAAAAAAATATTTTCTGCCGGTTAAGTTTTTGAGGGCTGATTTCTTGTCCTGTGATAAAAAGCCTTCTGTTTCCATCGCCAAAGCTTTCAGGGGAGCATTTGCAACCGGTTGGCACCATTTTTGAGTGAACTGCCAAAAGTCAGATTTTTGCTGAAATTGTGACCCCGGGGCTTAGGGATTTTTTCAAAAAAATATTTTCTGCCGGTTAAGTTTTTGAGGGCTGATTTCTTGTCCTGTGATAAAAAGCCTACTGTTTCGAGTGCCAAAGCTTTCAGGGGAGCATTTTCAAGCTTTTGGCACCATTTTTGAGTGAACTGCCAATAGTCAGATTTTTGCTGAAATTGTGACCCCGGGGCTTAGGGATTTTTTCAAAAAATATTTTCTGCCGGTTAAGTTTTTGAGGGCTGATTTCTTGTCCTGTGATAAAAAGCCTTCTGTTTTGAGTGCCAAACCTTTCAGGGGAGCATTTGCAACCGGTTGGCACCATTTTTGAGTGAATTGCCAAAAGTCAGATTTTTGCTGAAATTGTGACCCCGGGGCTTAGGGATTTTTTCAAAAAATATTTTCTGCCGGTTAAGTTTTTGAGGGCTGATTTCTTGTCCTGTGATAAAAAGCCTACTGTTTCCATCGCCAAACCTTTCAGGGGAGCATTTTCAAGCTTTTGGCACCATTTTTGATTGAACTGCCAGGAGTCAGATTTTTGCTGAAATTGTGACCCCGGGGCTTAGGGATTTTTTCAAAAAATATTTTCTGCCGGTTAAGTGTTTGAGGGCTGATTTCTTGTCCTGTGATAAAAAGCCTTCTGTTTCGAGTGCCAAACCTTTCAGGGGAGCATTTTCAAGCTTTTCGCACCATTTTTGAGTGAACTGCCAAAAGTTAGATTTTTGCTGAAATTGTAACCCCGGGGCTTAGGGATTTTTTCAAAAAAATATTTTCTGCCGGTTAAGTGTTTGAGGGCTGATTTCTTGTCCTGTGATAAAAAGCCTTCTGTTTCCATCGCCAAAGCTTTCAGGGGAGCATTTGCAACCGGTTGGCACCATTTTTGAGTGAACTGCCAAAAGTCAGATTTTTGCTGAAATTGTGACCCCGGGGCTTAGGGATTTTTTCAAAAAAATATTTTCTGCCGGTTAAGTTTTTGAGGGCTGATTTCTTGTCCTGTGATAAAAAGCCTTCTGTTTCGAGTGCCAAAGCTTTCAGGGGAGCATTTTCAAGCTTTTCGCACCATTTTTGAGTGAACTGCCAAAAGTCAGATTTTTGCTGAAATTGTGACCCCGGGGCTTAGGGATTTTTTCAAAAAAATATTTTCTGCCGGTTAAGTTTTTGAGGGCTGATTTCTTGTCCTGTGATAAAAAGCCTTCTGTTTCCATCGCCAAAGCTTTCAGGGGAGCATTTGCAACCGGTTGGCACCATTTTTGAGTGAACTGCCAAAAGTCAGATTTTTGCTGAAATTGTGACCCCGGGGCTTAGGGATTTTTTCAAAAAAATATTTTCTGCCGGTTAAGTTTTTGAGGGCTGATTTCTTGTCCTGTGATAAAAAGCCTACTGTTTCGAGTGCCAAAGCTTTCAGGGGAGCATTTTCAAGCTTTTGGCACCATTTTTGAGTGAACTGCCAAAAGTCAGATTTTTGCTGAAATTGTGACCCCGGGGCTTAGGGATTTTTTCAAAAAAATATTTTCTGCCGGTTAAGTTTTTGAGGGCTGATTTCTTGTCCTGTGATAAAAAGCCTTCTGTTTTGAGTGCCAAACCTTTCAGGGGAGCATTTGCAACCGGTTGGCACCATTTTTGAGTGAATTGCCAAAAGTCAGATTTTTGCTGAAATTGTGACCCCGGGGCTTAGGGATTTTTTCAAAAAATATTTTCTGCCGGTTAAGTGTTTGAGGGCTGATTTCTTGTCCTGTGATAAAAAGCCTTCTGTTTCGAGGGCCAAAGCTTTCAGGGGAGCATTTTCAAGCTTTTCGCACCATTTTTGAGTGAACTGCCAAAAGTCAGATTTTTGCTGAAATTGTGACCCCGGGGCTTAGGGATTTTTTCAAAAAAATATTTTCTGCCGGTTAAGTTTTTGAGGGCTGATTTCTTGTCCTGTGATAAAAAGCCTACTGTTTCCATCGCCAAACCTTTCAGGGGAGCATTTTCAAGCTTTTGGCACCATTTTTGATTGAACTGCCAAAAGTCAGATTTTTGCTGAAATTGTGACCCCGGGGCTTAGGGATTTTTTCAAAAAAATATTTTCTGCCGGTTAAGTTTTTGAGGGCTGATTTCTTGTCCTGTGATAAAAAGCCTTCTGTTTCGAGTGCCAAACCTTTCAGGAGAGCATTTTCAAGCTTTTGGCACCATTTTTGAGTGAACTGTCAAAATTCAGATTTTTGCTGAAATTGTGACCCCGGGGCTTAGGGATTTTTTCAAAAAAATATTTTCTGCCGGTTAAGTTTTTGAGGGCTGATTTCTTGTCCTGTGATAAAAAGCCTTCTGTTTCGAGTGCCAAACCTTTCAGGAGAGCATTTTCAAGCTTTTGGCACCATTTTTGAGTGAATTGCCAAAAGTCAGATTTTTGCTGAAATTGTGACCCCGGGGCTTAGGGATTTTTTCAAAAAAATATTTTCTGCGGGTTAAGTTTTTGAGGGCTGGTTTCTTGTCCTGTGATAAAAAGCCTTCTGTTTTGAGTTCCAAACCTTTCAGGGGAGCATTTGCAACCGGTTGGCACCATTTTTGAGTGAATTGCCAAAAGTCAGATTTTTGCTGAAATTGTGACCCCGGGGCTTAGGGATTTTTTCAAAAAAATATTTTCTGCCGGTTAAGTGTTTGAGGGCTGATTTCTTGTCCTGTGATAAAAAGCCTTCTGTTTCGAGTGCCAAACCTTTCAGGGGAGCATTTTCAAGCTTTTCGCACCATTTTTGAGTGAATTGCCAAAAGTCAGATTTTTGCTGAAATTGTGACCCCGGGGCTTAGGGATTTTTTCAAAAAAATATTTTCTGCCGGTTAAGTTTTTGAGGGCTGATTTCTTGTCCTGTGATAAAAAGCCTACTGTTTCCATCGCCAAACCTTTCAGGGGAGCATTTTCAAGCTTTTGGCACCATTTTTGATTGAACTGCCAAAAGTCAGATTTTTGCTGAAATTGTGACGCCGGGGCTTAGGGATTTTTTCAAAAAAAATATTTTCTGCCGGTTAAGTTTTTGAGGGCTGATTTCTTGTCCTGTGATAAAAAGCCTTCTGTTTCGAGGGCCAAAGCTTTCAGGGGAGCATTTTCAAGCTTTTGGCACCATTTTTGAGTGAATTGCCAAAAGTCAGATTTTTGCTGAAATTGTGACCCCGGGGCTTAGGGATTTTTTCAAAAAAATATTTTCTGCCGGTTAAGTGTTTGAGGGCTGATTTCTTGTCCTGTGATAAAAAGCCTTCTGTTTCCATCGCCAAAGCTTTCAGGGGAGCATTTGCAACCCGTTGGCACCATTTTTGAGTGAACTGCCAAAAGTCAGATTTTTGCTGAAATTGTGACCCCGGGGCTTAGGGATTTTTTCAAAAAAATATTTTCTGCCGGTTAAGTTTTTGAGGGCTGATTTCTTGTCCTGTGATAAAAAGCCTTCTGTTTCGAGTGCCAAAGCTTTCAGGGGAGCATTTTCAAGCTTTTCGCACCATTTTTGAGTGAACTTCCAAAAGTCAGATTTTTGCTGAAATTGTGACCCCGGGGCTTAGGGATTTTTTCAAAAAAATATTTTCTGCCGGTTAAGTTTTTGAGGGCTGATTTCTTGTCCTGTGATAAAAAGCCTTCTGTTTCGAGTGCCAAACCTTTCAGGAGAGCATTTTCAACCTTTTGGCACCATTTTTGAGTGAACTGCCAAAAGTCAGATTTTTGCTGAAATTGTGACCCCGGGGCTTAGGGATTTTTTCAAAAAAATATTTTCTGCCGGTTAAGTTTTTGAGGGCTGATTTCTTGTCCTGTGATAAAAAGCCTACTGTTTCCATCGCCAAAGCTTTCAGGGGAGCATTTGCAACCGGGTGGCACCATTTTTGAGTGAACTGCCAAAAGTCAGATTTTTGCTGAAATTGTGACCCCGGGGCTTAGGGATTTTTTCAAAAAAATATTTTCTGCCGGTTAAGTTTTTGAGGGCTGATTTCTTGTCCTGTGATAAAAAGCCTTCTGTTTCCATCGCCAAAGCTTTCAGGGGAGCATTTTCAAGCTTTTGGCACCATTTTTGAGTGAACTGCCAAAAGTCAGATTTTTGCTGAAATTGTGACCCCGGGGCTTAGGGATTTTTTCAAAAAAATATTTTCTGCCGGTTAAGTTTTTGAGGGCTGATTTCTTGTCCTGTGATAAAAAGCCTTCTGTTTTGAGTGCCAAACCTTTCAGGGGAGCATTTGCAACCGGTTGGCACCATTTTTGAGTGAATTGCCAAAAGTCAGATTTTTGCTGAAATTGTGACCCCGGGGCTTAGGGATTTTTTCAAAAAAATATTTTCTGCCGGTTAAGTGTTTGAGGGCTGATTTCTTGTCCTGTGATAAAAAGCCTTCTGTTTCGAGTGCCAAACCTTTCAGGGGAGCATTTTCAAGCTTTTCGCACCATTTTTGAGTGAACTGCCAAAAGTCAGATTTTTGCTGAAATTGTGACCCCAGGGCTTAGGGATTTTTTCAAAAAAATATTTTCTGCCGGTTAAGTTTTTGAGTGCTGATTTCTTGTCCTGTGATAAAAAGCCTACTGTTTCCATCGCCAAACCTTTCAGGGGAGCATTTTCAAGCTTTTGGCACCATTTTTGATTGAACTGCCAAAAGTCAGATTTTTGCTGAAATTGTGACCCCGGGGCTTAGGGATTTTTTCAAAAAAATATTTTCTGCCGGTTAAGTTTTTGAGGGCTGATTTCTTGTCCTGTGATAAAAAGCCTTCTGTTTCGAGTGCCAAACCTTTCAGGAGAGCATTTTCAAGCTTTTGGCACCATTTTTGAGTGAACTGTCAAAATTCAGATTTTTGCTGAAATTGTGACCCCGGGGCTTAGGGATTTTTTCAAAAAAATATTTTCTGCCGGTTAAGTTTTTGAGGGCTGATTTCTTGTCCTGTGATAAAAAGCCTACTCTTTCCATCGCCAAAGCTTTCAGGGGAGCATTTTCAAGATTTTGGCACCATTTTTGAGTGAATTGCCAAAAGTCAGATTTTTGCTGAAATTGTGACCCCGGGGCTTAGGGATTTTTTCAAAAAAATATTTTCTGCCGGTTAAGTTTTTGAGGGCTGATTTCTTGTCCTGTGATAAAAAGCCTTCTGTTTCCATCGCCAAAGCTTTCAGGGGAGCATTTGCAACCGGTTGGCACCATTTTTGAGCGAACTGCCAAAAGTCAGATTTTTGCTGAAATTGTGACCCTGGGGCTTAGGGATTTTTTCAAAAAAAATATTTTCTGCCGGTTAAGTTTTTGAGGGCTGATTTCTTGTCCTGTGATAGAAAGCCTTCTGTTTCGAGTGCCAAACCTTTCAGGAGAGCATTTTCAAGCTTTTGGCACCATTTTTGAGTGAATTGCCAAAAGTCAGATTTTTGCTGAAATTGTGACCCCGGGGCTTAGGGATTTTTTCAAAAAAATATTTTCTGCCGGTTAAGTTTTTGAGGGCTGGTTTCTTGTCCTGTGATAAAAAGCCTTCTGTTTTGAGTTCCAAACCTTTCAGGGGAGCATTTGCAACCGGTTGGCACCATTTTTGAGTGAATTGCCAAAAGTCAGATTTTTGCTGAAATTGTGACCCCGGGGCTTAGGGATTTTTTCAAAAAAATATTTTCTGCCGGTTAAGTGTTTGAGGGCTGATTTCTTGTCCTGTGATAAAAAGCCTTCTGTTTCGAGTGCCAAACCTTTCAGGGGAGCATTTTCAAGCTTTTCGCACCATTTTTGAGTGAACTGCCAAAAGTCAGATTTTTGCTGAAATTGTGACCCCGGGGCTTAGGGATTTTTTCAAAAAAATATTTTCTGCCGGTTAAGTTTTTGAGGGCTGATTTCTTGTCCTGTGATAAAAAGCCTACTGTTTCCATCGCCAAACCTTTCAGGGGAGCATTTTCAAGCTTTTGGCACCATTTTTGATTGAACTGCCAAAAGTCAGATTTTTGCTGAAATTGTGACGCCGGGGCTTAGGGATTTTTTCAAAAAAATATTTTCTGCCGGTTAAGTTTTTGAGGGCTGATTTCTTGTCCTGTGATAAAAAGCCTTCTGTTTCGAGGGCCAAAGCTTTCAGGGGAGCATTTTCAAGCTTTTGGCACCATTTTTGAGTGAATTGCCAAAAGTCAGATTTTTGCTGAAATTGTGACCCCGGGGCTTAGGGATTTTTTCAAAAAAATATTTTCTGCCGGTTAAGTTTTTGAGGGCTGATTTCTTGTCCTGTGATAAAAAGCCTTCTGTTTCGAGTGCCAAAACTTTCAGGAGAGCATTTTCAACCTTTTGGCACCATTTTTGAGTGAACTGTCAAAATTCAGATTTTTGCTGAAATTGTGACCCCGGGGCTTAGGGATTTTTTCAAAAAAATATTTTCTGCCGGTTAAGTTTTTGAGGGCTGATTTCTTGTCCTGTGATAAAAAGCCTTCTGTTTCCATCGCCAAAGCATTCAGCGGAGCATTTGCAACCGGTTGGCACCATTTTTGAGCGAACTGCCAAAAGTCAGATTTTTGCTGAAATTGTGACCCTGGGGCTTAGGGATTTTTTCAAAAAAAATATTTTCTGCCGGTTAAGTTTTTGAGGGCTGATTTCTTGTCCTGTGATAGAAAGCCTTCTGTTTCGAGTGCCAAACCTTTCAGGAGAGCATTTTCAAGCTTTTGGCACCATTTTTGAGTGAATTGCCAAAAGTCAGATTTTTGCTGAAATTGTGACCCCGGGGCTTAGGGATTTTTTCAAAAAAATATTTTCTGCCGGTTAAGTTTTTGAGGGCTGGTTTCTTGTCCTGTGATAAAAAGCCTTCTGTTTCCATCGCCAAAGCTTTCAGGGGAGCATTTGCAACCCGTTGGCACCATTTTTGAGTGAACTGCCAAAAGTCAGATTTTTGCTGAAATTGTGACCCCGGGGCTTAGGGATTTTTTCAAAAAAATATTTTCTGCCGGTTAAGTTTTTGAGGGCTGATTTCTTGTCCTGTGATAAAAAGCCTTCTGTTTCGAGTGCCAAAGCTTTCAGGGGAGCATTTTCAAGCTTTTGGCACCATTTTTGAGTGAATTGCCAAAAGTCAGATTTTTGCTGAAATTGTGACCCCAGGGCTTAGGGATTTTTTCAAAAAAATATTTTCTGCCGGTTAAGTTTTTGAGGGCTGATTTCTTGTCCTGTGATAAAAAGCCTTCTGTTTCCATCGCCAAAGCATTCAGCGGAGCATTTGCAACCGGTTGGCACCATTTTTGAGCGAACTGCCAAAAGTCAGATTTTTGCTGAAATTGTGACCCTGGGGCTTAGGGATTTTTTCAAAAAAAATATTTTCTGCCGGTTAAGTTTTTGAGGGCTGATTTCTTGTCCTGTGATAGAAAGCCTTCTGTTTCGAGTGCCAAACCTTTCAGGAGAGCATTTTCAAGCTTTTGGCACCATTTTTGAGTGAATTGCCAAAAGTCAGATTTTTGCTGAAATTGTGACCCCGGGGCTAGGGATTTTTTCAAAAAAATATTTTCTGCCGGTTAAGTTTTTGAGGGCTGGTTTCTTGTCCTGTGATTAAAAAGCCTTCTGTTTCCATCGCCAAAGCTTTCAGGGGAGCATTTGCAACCCGTTGGCACCATTTTTGAGTGAACTGCCAAAAGTCAGATTTTTGCTGAAATTGTGACCCCGGGGCTTAGGGATTTTTTCAAAAAAATATTTTCTGCCGGTTAAGTTTTTGAGGGCTGATTTCTTGTCCTGTGATAAAAAGCCTTCTGTTTCGAGTGCCAAAGCTTTCAGGGGAGCATTTTCAAGCTTTTGGCACCATTTTGAGTGAATTGCCAAAAGTCAGATTTTTGCTGAAATTGTGACCCCAGGGCTTAGGGATTTTTTCAAAAAAATATTTTCTGCCGGTTAAGTTTTTGAGGGCTGATTTCTTGTCCTGTGATAAAAAGCCTTCTGTTTCCATCGCCAAAGCATTCAGCGGAGCATTTGCAACCGGTTGGCACCATTTTTGAGCGAACTGCCAAAAGTCAGATTTTTGCTGAAATTGTGACCCTGGGGCTTAGGATTTTTTCAAAAAAAATATTTTCTGCCGGTTAAGTTTTTGAGGGCTGATTTCTTGTCCTGTGATAGAAAGCCTTCTGTTTCAAGTGCCAAACCTTTCAGGAGAGCATTTTCAAGCTTTTGGCACCATTTTTGAGTGAATTGCCAAAAGTCAGATTTTTGCTGAAATTGTGACCCCGGGGCTTAGGGATTTTTTCAAAAAAATATTTTCTGCCGGTTAAGTTTTTGAGGGCTGGTTTCTTGTCCTGTGATAAAAAGCCTTCTGTTTCCATCGCCAAAGCTTTCAGGGGAGCATTTGCAACCCGTTGGCACCATTTTTGAGTGAACTGCCAAAAGTCAGATTTTTGCTGAAATTGTGACCCCGGGGCTTAGGGATTTTTTCAAAAAAATATTTTCTGCCGGTTAAGTTTTTGAGGGCTGATTTCTTGTCCTGTGATAAAAAGCCTTCTGTTTCGAGTGCCAAAGCTTTCAGGGGAGCATTTTCAAGCTTTTCGCACCATTTTTGAGTGAACTGCCAAAAGTCAGATTTTTGCTGAAATTGTGACCCCGGGGCTTAGGGATTTTTTCAAAAAAATATTTTCTGCCGGTTAAGTTTTTGAGGGCTGATTTCTTGTCCTGTGATAAAAAGCCTACTGTTTCCATCGCCAAAGCTTTCAGGGGAGCATTTGCAACCGGTTGGCACCATTTTTGAGTGAACTGCCAAAAGTCAGATTTTTGCTGAAATTGTGACCCCGGGGCTTAGGGATTTTTTCAAAAAAATATTTTCTGCCGGTTAAGTTTTTGAGGGCTGATTTCTTGTCCTGTGATAAAAAGCCTTCTCTTTCGAGTGCCAAAGCTTTCAGGGGAGCATTTTCAAGCTTTTGGCACCATTTTTGAGTGAACTGCCAAAAGTCAGATTTTTGCTGAAATTGTGACCCGGGGCTTAGGGATTTTTTCAAAAAAATATTTTCTGCCGGTTAAGTTTTTGAGGGCTGATTTCTTGTCCTGTGATAAAAAGCCTACTGTTTCCATCGCCAAAGCTTTCAGGGGAGCATTTGCAACCGGTTGGCACCATTTTTGAGTGAACTGCCAAAAGTCAGATTTTTGCTGAAATTGTGACCCCGGGGCTTAGGGATTTTTTCAAAAAAATATTTTCTGCCGGTTAAGTTTTTGAGGGCTGATTTCTTGTCCTGTGATAAAAAGCCTTCTGTTTTGAGTGCCAAACCTTTCAGGGGAGCATTTGCAACCGGTTGGCACCATTTTTGAGTGAATTGCCAAAAGTCAGATTTTTGCTGAAATTGTGACCCCGGGGCTTAGGGATTTTTTCAAAAAAATATTTTCTGCCGGTTAAGTGTTTGAGGGCTGATTTCTTGTCCTGTGATAAAAAGCCTTCTGTTTCGAGTGCCAAACCTTTCAGGGGAGCATTTGCAACCGGTTGGCACCATTTTTGAGTGAACTGCCAAAAGTCAGATTTTTGCTGAAATTGTGACCCCGGGGCTTAGGGATTTTTTCAAAAAAATATTTTCTGCCGGTTAAGTTTTTGAGGGCTGATTTCTTGTCCTGTGATAAAAAGCCTTCTGTTTCCATCGCCAAAGCTTTCAGGGGAGCATTTTCAAGCTTTTGGCACCATTTTTGAGTGAACTGCCGAAAGTCAGATTTTTGGTGAAATTGTGACCCCGGGGCTTAGGGATTTTTTCAAAAAAATATTTTCTGCCGGTTAAGTTTTTGAGGGCTGGTTTCTTGTCCTGTGATAAAAAGCCTTCTGTTTTGAGTTCCAAACCTTTCAGGGGAGCATTTGCAACCGGTTGGCACCATTTTTGAGTGAATTGCCAAAAGTCAGATTTTTGCTGAAATTGTGACCCCGGGGCTTAGGGATTTTTTCAAAAAAATATTTTCTGCCGGTTAAGTGTTTGAGGGCTGATTTCTTGTCCTGTGATAAAAAGCCTTCTGTTTCGAGTGCCAAACCTTTCAGGGGAGCATTTTCAAGCTTTTCGCACCATTTTTGAGTGAACTGCCAAAAGTCAGATTTTTGCTGAAATTGTGACCCCGGGGCTTAGGGATTTTTTCAAAAAAATATTTTCTGCCGGTTAAGTTTTTGAGGGCTGATTTCTTGTCCTGTGATAAAAAGCCTTCTGTTTCGAGTGCCAAAGCTTTCAGGGGAGCATTTTCAAGCTTTTCGCACCATTTTTGAGTGAACTGCCAAAAGTCAGATTTTTGCTGAAATTGTGACCCCGGGGCTTAGGGATTTTTTCAAAAAAATATTTTCTGCCGGTTAAGTTTTTGAGGGCTGATTTCTTGTCCTGTGATAAAAAGCCTTCTGTTTCCATCGCCAAAGCATTCAGCGGAGCATTTGCAACCGGTTGGCACCATTTTTGAGCGAACTGCCAAAAGTCAGATTTTTGCTGAAATTGTGACCCTGGGGCTTAGGGATTTTTTCAAAAAAAATATTTTCTGCTGGTTAAGTTTTTGAGGGCTGATTTCTTGTCCTGTGATAGAAAGCCTTCTGTTTCGAGTGCCAAACCTTTCAGGAGAGCATTTTCAAGCTTTTGGCACCATTTTTGAGTGAATTGCCAAAAGTCAGATTTTTGCTGAAATTGTGACCCCGGGGCTTAGGGATTTTTTCAAAAAAATATTTTCTGCCGGTTAAGTTTTTGAGGGCTGGTTTCTTGTCCTGTGATAAAAAGCCTTCTGTTTCCATCGCCAAAGCTTTCAGGGGAGCATTTGCAACCCGTTGGCACCATTTTTGAGTGAATTGCCAAAAGTCAGATTTTTGCTGAAATTGTGACCCCGGGGCTTAGGGATTTTTTCAAAAAAATATTTTCTGCCGGTTAAGTTTTTGAGGGCTGATTTCTTGTCCTGTGATAAAAAGCCTTCTGTTTCGAGTGCCAAAGCTTTCAGGGGAGCATTTTCAAGCTTTTGGCACCATTTTTGAGTGAACTGCCAAAAGTCAGATTTTTGCTGAAATTGTGACCCCGGGGCTTAGGGATTTTTTCAAAAAAATATTTTCTGCCGGTTAAGTTTTTGAGGGCTGATTTCTTGTCCTGTGATAAAAAGCCTACTGTTTCCATCGCCAAAGCTTTCAGGGGAGCATTTTCAAGCTTTTGGCACCATTTTTGAGTGAACTGCCAAAAGTCAGATTTTTGCTGAAATTGTGACCCCGGGGCTTAGGGATTTTTTCAAAAAAATATTTTCTGCCGGTTAAGTTTTTGAGGGCTGATTTCTTGTCCTGTGATAAAAAGCCTTCTGTTTCCATCGCCAAAGCTTTCAGGGGAGCATTTTCAAGCTTTTGGCACCATTTTTGAGTGAACTGCCAAAAGTCAGATTTTTGCTGAAATTGTGACCCCGGGGCTTAGGGATTTTTTCAAAAAAATATTTTCTGCCGGTTAAGTTTTTGAGGGCTGATTTCTTGTCCTGTGATAAAAAGCCCTCTGTTTTGAGTGCCAAACCTTTCAGGGGAGCATTTGCAACCGGTTGGCACCATTTTTGAGTGAATTGCCAAAAGTCAGATTTTTGCTGAAATTGTGACCCCGGGGCTTAGGGATTTTTTCAAAAAAATATTTTCTGCCGGTTAAGTGTTTGAGGGCTGATTTCTTGTCCTGTGATAAAAAGCCTTCTGTTTCGAGTGCCAAACCTTTCAGAGGAGCATTTTCAAGCTTTTGGCACCATTTTTGAGTGAACTGCCAAAAGTCAGATTTTTGCTGAAATTGTGACCCCGGGGCTTAGGGATTTTTTCAAAAAAATATTTTCTGCCGGTTAAGTTTTTGAGGGCTGATTTCTTGTCCTGTGATAAAAAGCCTGCTGTTTCCATCGCCAAAGCTTTCAGGGGAGCATTTGCAACCGGTTGGCACCATTTTTGAGTGAACTGCCAAAAGTCAGATTTTTGCTGAAATTGTGACCCCGGGGCTTAGGGATTTTTTCAAAAAAATATTTTCTGTCGGTTAAGTTTTTGAGGGCTGATTTCTTGTCCTGTGATAAAAAGCCCTCTGTTTTGAGTGCCAAACCTTTCAGGGGAGCATTTGCAACCGGTTGGCACCATTTTTGATTGAACTTCCAGAAGTCAGATTTTTTCCTGAAATTGTGACCCCGGGGCTTAGGGATTTTTTCAAAAAAATATTTTCTGCCGGTTAAGTGTTTGAGGGCTGATTTCTTGTCCTGTGATAAAAAGCCTTCTGTTTCGAGGGCCAAACCTTTCAGGGGAGCATTTTCAAGCTTTTGGCACCATTTTTGATTGAACTGCCAAAAGTCAGATTTTTGCTGAAATTGTGACCCCGGGGCTTAGGGATTTTTTCAAAAAAATATTTTCTGCCGGTTAAGTTTTTGAGGGCTGATTTCTTGTCCTGTGATAAAAAGCCTTCTGTTTCGAGGGCCAAAGCTTTCAGGGGAGCATTTTCAAGCTTTTGGCACCATTTTTGAGTGAATTGCCAAAAGTCAGATTTTTGCTGAAATTGTGACCCCGGGGCTTAGGGATTTTTTCAAAAAAATATTTTCTGCCGGTTAAGTGTTTGAGGGCTGATTTCTTGTCCTGTGATAAAAAGCCTTCTGTTTCCATCGCCAAAGCTTTCAGGGGAGCATTTGCAACCCGTTGGCACCATTTTTGAGTGAACTGCCAAAAGTCAGATTTTTGCTGAAATTGTGACCCCGGGGCTTAGGGATTTTTTCAAAAAAATATTTTCTGCCGGTTAAGTTTTTGAGGGCTGATTTCTTGTCCTGTGATAAAAAGCCTTCTGTTTCGAGTGCCAAAGCTTTCAGGGGAGCATTTTCAAGCTTTTGGCACCATTTTTGAGTGAACTGCCAAAAGTCAGATTTTTGCTGAAATTGTGACCCCGGGGCTTAGGGATTTTTTCAAAAAAATATTTTCTGCCGGTTATGTTTTTGAGGGCTGATTTCTTGTCCTGTGATAAAAAGCCTTCTGTTTCCATCGCCAAAGCTTTCAGGGAAGCATTTGCAACTGGTTGGCACCATTTTTGAGTGAACTGAAAAAGTCAGATTTTTGCTGAAATTGTGACCCCGGGGCTTAGGGATTTTTTCAAAAAAATATTTTCTGCCGGTTAAGTTTTTGAGGGCTGATTTCTTGTCCTGTGATAAAAAGCCTGCTGTTTCCATCGCCAAAGCTTTCAGGGGAGCATTTGCAACCGGTTGGCACCATTTTTGAGTGAACTGCCAAAAGTCAGATTTTTGCTGAAATTGTGACCCCGGGGCTTAGGGATTTTTTCAAAAAAATATTTTCTGTCGGTTAAGTTTTTGAGGGCTGATTTCTTGTCCTGTGATAAAAATCCTTCTGTTTCGAGGGCCAAACCTTTCAGGGGAGCATTTTCAAGCTTTTGGCACCATTTTTGATTGAACTTCCAGAAGTCAGATTTTTTCCTGAAATTGTGACCCCGGGGCTTAGGGATCTTTTCAAAAAAATATTTTCTGCCGGTTAAGTTTTTGAGGGCTGATTTCTTGTCCTGTGATAAAAATCCTACTGTTTCGAATGCCAAACCTTTCAGGAGAGCATTTTCAAGCTTCTGGCACCATTTTTGAGTGAATTGCCAAAAGTCAGATTTTTACTGAAATTGTGACCCCGGGGCTTAGGGATTTTTTCAAAAAAATATTTTCTGCCGGTTATGTTTTTGAGGGCTAATTTCTTGTCCTGTGATAAAAAGCCTTCTGTTTCGAGTGCCAAACCTTTCAGGAGAGCATTTTCAAGCTTTTGGCACCATTTTTGAGTGAATTGCCAAAAGTCAGATTTTTGCTGAAATTGTGACCCCGGGGCTTAGGGATTTTTTCAAAAAAATGTTTTCTGCCGGTTAAGTTTTTGAGGGCTGATTTCTTGTCCTGTGATAAAAAGCCTTCTGTTTCCATCGCCAAAGCTTTCAGGGGAGCATTTGTAACCGGTTAACACCATTTTTGAGTGAACTGCCAAAAGTCAGATTTTTGCTGAAATTGTGACCCCGGGGCTTAGGGATTTTTTCAAAAAAATATTTTCTGCCGGTTAAGTTTTTGAGGGCTGATTTCTTGTCCTGTGATAAAAAAGCCTTCTGTTTCGAGGGCCAAACCTTTCAGGGGAGCATTTTCAAGCTTTTGGCACCATTTTTGATTGAACTTCCAGAAGTCAGATTTTTTCCTGAAATTGTGACCCCGGGGCTTAGGGATCTTTTCAAAAAAATATTTTCTGCCGGTTAAGTTTTTGAGGGCTGATTTCTTGTCCTGTGATAAAAATCCTACTGTTTCGAATGCCAAACCTTTCAGGAGAGCATTTTCAAGTTTCTGGCACCATTTTTGAGTGAATTGCCAAAAGTCAGATTTTTACTGAAATTGTGACCCCGGGGCTTAGGGATTTTTTCAAAAAAATATTTTCTGCCGGTTATGTTTTTGAGGGCTAATTTCTTGTCCTGTGATAAAAAGCCTTCTGTTTCGAGTGCCAAACCTTTCAGGAGAGCATTTTCAAGCTTTTGGCACCATTTTTGAGTGAATTGCCAAAAGTCAGATTTTTGCTGAAATTGTGACCCCGGGGCTTAGGGATATTTTCAGAAAAATATTTTCTGCCGGTTAAGTTTTTGAGGGCTCATTTCTTGTCCTGTGATGAAAAGCCTTCTGTTTCCATCGCCAAAGCTTTCAGGGGAGCATTTGCAACCGGTTGGCCCCATTTTTGAGTGAACTGCCAAAAGTCAGATTTTTGCTGAAATTGTGACCCCGGGGCTTAGGGATTTTTTCTGAAAAATATTTTCTGCCGGTTAAGTTTTTGAGGGCTGATTTCTTGTCCTGTGATAAAAAAGCCTTCTGTTTCAAGTGCCAAAGCTTTCAGGGGAGCATTTTCAAGCTTTTGGCACCATTTTTAAGTGAACTGCCAAAAGTCAGATTTTTGCTGAAATTGTGACCCCAGGGCTTAGGGATTTTTTCAAAAAAATATTTTCTGCCGGTTAGGTTTTTGAGGGCTGATTTCTTGTCCTGTGATAAAAAGCCTTCTGTTTCGAGGGCCAAACCTTTCAGGGGAGCATTTTCAAGCTTTTGGCACCATTTTTGATTGAACTTCCAGAAGTCAGATTTTTTCCTGAAATTGTGACCCCGGGGCTTAGGGATCTTTTCAAAAAAATATTTTCTGCCGGTTAAGTTTTTGAGGGCTGATTTCTTGTCCTGTGATAAAAATCCTACTGTTTCGAATGCCAAACCTTTCAGGAGAGCATTTTCAAGTTTCTGGCACCATTTTTGAGTGAATTGCCAAAAGTCAGATTTTTACTGAAATTGTGACCCCGGGGCTTAGGGATTTTTTCAAAAAAATATTTTCTGCCGGTTATGTTTTTGAGGGCTAATTTCTTGTCCTGTGATAAAAAGCCTTCTGTTTCGAGTGCCAAACCTTTCAGGAGAGCATTTTCAAGCTTTTGGCACCATTTTTGAGTGAATTGCCAAAAGTCAGATTTTTGCTGAAATTGTGACCCCGGGGCTTAGGGATATTTTCAGAAAAATATTTTCTGCCGGTTAAGTTTTTGAGGGCTCATTTCTTGTCCTGTGATAAAAAGCCTTCTGTTTCCATCGCCAAAGCTTTCAGGGGAGCATTTGCAACCGGTTGGCACCATTTTTGAGTGAACTGCCAAAAGTCAGATTTTTGCTGAAATTGTGACCCCGGGGCTTAGGGATTTTTTCTGAAAAATATTTTCTGCCGGTTAAGTTTTTGAGGGCTGATTTTTTGTCCTGTGATAAAAAGCCTTCTGTTTCCATCGCCAAAGCTTTCAGCGGAACATTTTCAAGCTTTTGGCACCATTTTTGAGTGAATTGCCAAAAGTCAGATTTTTGCTGAAATTGTGACCCCGGGGCTTGGGGATTTTTTCAGAAAAATATTTTCTGCCGGTTAAGTTTTTGAGGGCTGATTTCTTGTCCTGTGATAAAAAGCCTACTATCAGGGGTTGATTAGCTGCTTGTGCTTAAAATTGTGCCCCCTCAGAGTTTGTGCGGCCCCACAAACCTCTGTGTGTGACAGAGCTCCTCAGACATGTCTGCTCTAGTCACTAGTAGAGTCTGACAGTGGCTGCTTGCGGAAGCGCTTCCAGCAAAGAAGCTCCTTAACGGAAACGCGTCTCCTGGACTCACGACGTGACAGTTTCCGGCGAAGTATGGGTCTCCCTGCAGTTGCTTCTGACACCTCCCCGCTATTTTCGCTGGACGTGTCTCTCACCCCTTTCTCTCCCCTGCTGTTTCCTGCCTGGGCTGCTGCGTCTCTCTCAGCATTACTGAGATCCTCCTCCAGAGACCCCTCGCTCCCCCTACTGGTCCCTGCTTTGGTTGCTGACTCTCTCCCAGTCTCTGGGAGCCCTACCAACTCCCTTTCCCCTGATGTCAGTTCCCTGACATCCACCTCCCCTCCAGGGCCCCCTTCCCCCCCGCCCCTACTCTCTCCTCTGGGTGGTGAGGAGCTGAAACCCCAAAAAGAATCCTCTTCATCTTCAGACGTCTCAAACATTTCCCTCCATCGGTCTTCGTTCCGGCTCGCTGAATCCTCCTCCGCCTCGGAATCAGAGAACCCCTCCAACTCTTCTTCTTCGTCGGTGGTGGCGAAGTATTCCCTCCGGAACCTCGCCACTGGCTGAGGTTTACGAGGGAATCTCTGATGAAAAGTTTCTATCAAAACCTCGTCATCTACATCCTCTGCCCTGACCCAGGTGTTTTCCGACTCCGGCTCCCCTTCCCACATTACCAAATACTCTACTTGATCTCCCTTCCACCTGGAATCGAGAATCTCCGCTACATGGTAGCTGTGTTCTTTTTCCTCCATAGCTGGTCCCCTATTGACCCTCCCTTCTCTGTCCCCTTTATACGGTGACAGCAACGACCTGTGGAACACTGGGTGCAGCTTCATGTGGTTCGGTAACCGGAGTCTGAAAGCCACTGGGTTGACCTGCTGCGTGACTTCAAATGGGCCCAGCCTCTTGGGTCTTAACTTCTTACAACCTCCTTTGAATGGTAACCCTTGGGTGGACAGCCACACCTGGTCCCCCACCCTAATGCTTTCCCCTTCCCTTCTGGTTTTGTCTGCCTGCCTCTTATATTCCTCCTTCGCCCTGTTTAAATTAAGTTGGAGCTGGCGATGGATCGCTTCCATTTCTTCAACGAACTGTTCTGCGGCTGGAACGCTCCAGTTCTCCCCTTCCCCCCCTGGGAAGGCTCGGGGATGACACCCGTGATTAGCCAAAAAGGGGCTCATCCCCGTGGACACGTTCTCTGCATTGTTGTAGGCAAATTCTGCCAACGCCAGCTTCTCCACCCAATCATTCTCTCTGTCATTCACATAACACCTCAAATATTGCTGGAGGACACCATTAGCTCTTTCCGCCTGCCCGTTGGTTTCTGGATGACGGGCAGTTGAGAAATTCACCTCTACATGCAATAAGCTCATGAGCTTCCTCCAGAACCTGGAAGTAAATTGTTTCCCTCGGTCAGAAACCACCCTCAAGGGGGCGCCATGCAGCCTAAACACATTTTCCACAAACAATTTAGCGGTTTCTTCCGCTGTGACCGCATGTGAGCAGGCTATAAAGTGGGCCATCTTGGTTAACAGGTCTACCACAACCATGATGGCTGTTTTCCCTCTGGACCTGGGCAGATCAGTCATGAAATCTATTGCCACTGCCTCCCATGGCCTTTCCGGCGTGGGTAGTGGTTCTAATAAACCTGCCGGTGCCCGCCTCTCCCCCTTGGCTCGTTGGCATTGGTCACACCCTCTCACATACTCCCGCACATCTTCCCTGACCTTGGGCCACCAGAATTCCCTGGTAACCAGCCACATGGTTTTGTGTTGCCCAAAATGCCCTGCTGTGGGGCTATCGTGCAGTTGCTTGAGTACCTTTTCCCTCAATTCCCCTTCAGGTATATATAACGCTCCCTTGTAGTACAACGCCCCGTTTCTCTCCTCAAAACCCCCGGGTTTGTCTCCCTCCCTCCTGAGACCCCTGAGTTTGTCCTGGGCGTATTCATCCTGCACCGTTCCCTCTACCAGTTCCCTTTGCCCCACCAATGCCGCCCCACACACCCAGCGGTCCTCGGGAATGACATGGGTCTCTTCGGGTGCACCCTCCCCCTCCAAATATTCAGGTTTGCGTGAGAGAGCGTCCGCCCTAATGTTCTCTGGGCCTGGCACATAACAAATCTCAAAGTTAAATTTGGAGAACTCCTGGGCCCATCTCAACTGCCGTTGGTTGAGCACTCGCGCAGTTCTCCAATACTCTAGATTCTTATGGTCCGTGCACACTTGAACCTTATGTTGTGCACCAATTAGCAGGTGCCTCCATCTCCGGAAGGCCTCATGAATCGCAAGAAGTTCCCGGTCGTACACCGTGTAGTTCCTCTCGGATTTGTTCAGCTTTCGCGAAAAGAAGGCACACGGTCGCCACTCTGACTCCTCCTTCCCCGGCTGCAGAAGAAGCACCGCCCCTATGGCTCTGTCAGAAGCGTCTGTTTCGACCCTCAGCTTTTTTTGTAAATCCACATGTAGAAGTTGTTCATCAGAGGCGAAGGCCCTTTTCAGTTCCTCAAACGCTCGCTCCGCCTCCCCCGTCCAAACAAACTTCTTTTTACTGCTGAGACAGTCCGTGATGGGCGCCGTCAGGTGGGCGAAGTTTCGGATGAACTTACGATAAAAGTTTCCAAACCCTAGGAACCTCTGCACATCCTTCTTGGTTTTGGGTGTTTTCCATTCCAGCACCGCTTGAACCTTGCCGGGGTCCATGGCCAACCCCTTGTCTGACAAGCGGTACCCCAGGAATTCCACCTCCTTGGTATGAAACTGACACTTCTCCAGTTTCACCCACAGCCTGTTGGCTTGCAGCCTGCTCAACACTTCTCTGACGTCTTTCACATGTTGCTCCTCATTCTCCGAATACACCAACACGTCATCTAAGAAGGCCACGCAATTCTTGTAGAGCAAAGGCCCCAGTACGTGGTTCATGAAGGCTTGAAAACACGCGGAGCCTGTTTGTAATCCAAAAGGCATAACGAGGTATTCAAATGCCCCCAAAGGGGTAAACATGGTGGTCTTCCATTCATCCCCTTTCCTTATACGTATCAGGTTGTACGCCCCCCTTAGGTCCAGCTTTGTAAAAATCTTTCCTTTCCGCACCCTGGTCAAAATATCATCAATCCTGGGCATAGGAAAAGCCGCCGGCTCTGTCACTGCATTTAACCGCCTGAAATCACATACAAGTCTCGGCTTGTCCGTGTTTTTTTTATCCACAAAAAACACTGGGCTACCCCCCGCTGCCTTGGACTCTCTGATGAAGCCTCTCTTCAGGTTCTTGTCAATGAACGCTCGCAACTCCTGCATTTCCCTGTCTGACATGGCATACAACTTGCCTACAGGAAGCTGTGCTCCAGGGAGTAAATTGATCTGGCAATCAAAGGGCCTATGCGGGGGTAGTTGGTCAGCTTCCTTCTCGCTGAACACGTCGCTGAGATCAGCATACTGTGGTGGCACCTTCCCCTTCCCCATTACTTCAGTCCCTGCCAGGGTGGCTTGGGCCCCTGCTGACCCCTTTTCCCCCCTGCAGTGTTCTAAGCAATGTGCTGAACCGAAGGAAACCACTCTTTGATGCCAGCCCACCAGCGGATCATGTAGGGCTAGCCAGCTCATTCCCAAAATAATGGGAGCGCCTCCCAAGGTGGCCACATTAAACGCTATCAGTTCTGTGTGCCTTGCCACCCTCATTATCATTGGGACGGTCTGCAAGCTGACTCCTCCTCCCAACAGTTCCCTGCCATCGATCGTGGTCACCTGCAGGGGGTTGCTTAAAGGGATAGTCTGTATCTGGTGTTCAGCAGCAAACTCCTTGCTCATAAAATTGCAGGAGCTGCCTGAGTCCAACAGCGCCTTTATTTTTAGGGGGTGTCCATTTTGCAGCTCTAGCGACACTTCAATCACTAGAGCAGGTCGAGGAGCTTCTGGCACGGGCACTTTTACTGCTCTTTGGCCTGGCTGCAGTGCCCTGACGGTGGCAACCAGGCGTTGGCTTTTACCTGCTCCGTTTCTCCCTGCTCTCCCCCCTCAACCGCTCCCACCATCCCTTGCCATTCCTTCCTCTGGGGGCAGACTCTGGCAAAGTGGCCTGGCTGTTGGCAGAGATAGCATTTCCGGGCTCCTTTTCCCTCCTTCTTCGCCCCCTCACTGGGCTTTGAAACTGCGCGCGCGCGGGCTGTTCCGATTTCCATCGGCTCTGCCGGCGGGAAAGCTGGCTCAGGAATGTCTGGAATGCGTAACTCCTTCCAACGTTCCCCTCTCCCTTCCCGCCTCTCCAAGGCTCTTGCCTCCTGGCGCGCTCCAATGGTCAGCGCAGATTTGGTCAGCTGATCCATAGACACCGCCCTGGGGCTCCGGGACAGCTCGTCTTTCACAGCCGAAGAAAGACCTTCTTCAAATAGCATCTGAAATGGGGCTGCCGATAAATCCCACCCCAATCTGTGAATCAGCATGGTAAATTCAGTCCAGTACTCACGGACAGATCTGCTTCCCTGCTTGCAAGCCATTAGCTGTCTGCGCACCACCCCTTCCTCAATATCGCTGGAAAACATGATATCCATTGCACGAAAGAACTTCATAGTGTACTTTAGGATATCATTGTGCGTTGCCATCAGGGGTCGAACCCAGTCCCGCGCCCCCTTCTCAAGATGCCCAATTACGAAAGCAACTCGCGATTCCTCATCAGGGAACTCATCAAACTGCACATTCAGGGCATATTGCATCTCTGTCCTAAAGGCATGGTAATCCTTGGGGTCCCCCCCAAACTTCTGCACCAATCCTGGTACCTTTCTGGGGAACTGAGTGGTTCTCCCCTTTTTGTCTGCATCCTGAGCCCTTCTCTCCTCGAGCCTCGCCGTCTGCAGCGCAAGTTGGACCTCCAGAGCTTGATACCTTTCTTCCAAGCTTGGACCAGCTCCAACCCCTGCCTCTCCGGTTCCGGCTGGGTCGCTCATGATGGCTTTCTCCTGCACAGGCAGCGTACAAAGACTGTCAGACTGCTATCAGGGGTTGATTAGCTGCTTGTGCTTAAAATTGTGCCCCCTCAGAGTTTGTGCAGCCCCACAAACCTCTGTGTGTGACAGAGCTCCTCAGACATGTCTGCTCTAGTCACTAGTAGAGTCTGACAGTGGCTGCTTGCGGAAGCGCTTCCAGCAAAGAAGCTCCTTAACGGAAACGCGTCTCCTGGACTCACGACGTGACAGTTTCCGGCGAAGTATGGGTCTCCCTGCAGTTGCTTCTGACACCTCCCCGCTATTTTCGCTGGACGTGTCTCTCACCCCTTTCTCTCCCCTGCTGTTTCCTGCCTGGGCTGCTGCGTCTCTCTCTCAGCATTACTGAGATCCTCCTCCAGAGACCCCTCGCTCCCCCTACTGGTCCCTGCTTTGGTTGCTGACTCTCTCCCAGTCTCTGGGAGCCCTACCAACTCCCTTTCCCCTGATGTCAGTTCCCTGACACCTACTGTTTCCATCGCCAAAGCTTTCAGGGGAGCATTTGCAACCGGTTGGCACCATTTTTGAGTGAACTGCCAAAAGTCAGATTTTTGCTGAAATTGTGACCCCGGGGCTTAGGGATTTTTTCAAAAAAATATTTTCTGCCGGTTAAGTTTTTGAGGGCTGATTTCTTGTCCTGTGATAAAAAGCCTTCTGTTTCGAGTGCCAAAGCTTTCAGGGGAGCATTTTCAAGCTTTTGGCACCATTTTTGATTGAACTGCCAGAAGTCAGATTTTTGCTGAAATTGTGACCCCGGGGCTTAGGGATTTTTTCAAAAAAATATTTTCTGCCGGTTAAGTTTTTGAGGGCTGATTTCTTGTCCTGTGATAAAAAGCCTTCTGTTTCGAGTGCCAAACCTTTCAGGAGAGCATTTTCAAGCTTTTGGCACCATTTTTGAGTGAACTGCCAAAAGTCAGATTTTTGCTGAAATTGTGACCCCGGGGCTTAGGGATTTTTTCAAAAAAATATTTTCTGCCGGTTAAGTTTTTGAGGGCTGATTTCTTGTCCTGTGATAAAAAGCCTTCTGTTTCGAGTGCCAAACCTTTCAGGGGAGCATTTGAAACCGGTTGGCACCATTTTTGAGTGAACTGCCAAAAGTCAGATTTTTGCTGAAATTGTGACCCCGGGGCTTAGGGATTTTTTCAAAAAAATGTTTTCTGCCGGTTAAGTTTTTGAGGGCTGATTTCTTGTCCTGTGATAGAAAGCCTTCTGTTTCGAGGGCCAAACCTTTCAGGAGAGCATTTTCAAGCTTTTGGCACCATTTTTGAGTGAACTGCCAAAAGTCAGATTTTTGCTTAAATTTTTCACCCCGGGGCTTAGGGATTTTTTCAAAAAAATATTTTCTGCCGGTTAAGTTTTTGAGGGCTGATTTCTTGTCCTGTGATAAAAAGCCTTCTGTTTCGAGTGCCAAAGCTTTCAGGGGAGCATTTTCAAGCTTTTGGCACCATTTTTGATTGAACTGCCAGAAGTCAGATTTTTGCTGAAATTGTGACCCCGGGGCTTAGGGATTTTTTCAAAAAAAAATATTTTCTGCCGGTTAAGTTTTTGAGGGCTGATTTCTTGTCCTGTGATAGAAAGCCTTCTGTTTCGAGGGCCAAACCTTTCAGGGGAGCATTTTCAAGCTTTTGGCACCATTTTTGATTGAACAGCCAAAAGTCAGATTTTTGCTGAAATTGTGACCCCGGGGCTCAGGGATTTTTTCAAAAAAATATTTTCTGCCGGTTAAGTTTTTGAGGGCTGATTTCTTGTCCTGTGATAAAAAGCCTTCTGTTTCGAGTGCCAAACCTTTCAGGGGAGCATTTGAAACCGGTTGGCACCATTTTTGAGTGAACTGCCAAAAGTCAGATTTTTGCTGAAATTGTGACCCCGGGGCTTAGGGATTTTTTCAAAAAAATGTTTTCTGCCGGTTAAGTTTTTGAGGGCTGATTTCTTGTCCTGTGATAGAAAGCCTTCTGTTTCGAGGGCCAAACCTTTCAGGAGAGCATTTTCAAGCTTTTGGCACCATTTTTGAGTGAACTGCCAAAAGTCAGATTTTTGCTTAAATTTTTCACCCCGGGGCTTAGGGATTTTTTCAAAAAAATATTTTCTGCCGGTTAAGTTTTTGAGGGCTGATTTCTTGTCCTGTGATAAAAAGCCTACTGTTTCCATCGCCAAAGCTTTCAGGGGAGCATTTGCAACCGGTTGGCACCATTTTTGAATGAACTGCCAAAAGTCAGATTTTTGCTGAAATTGTGACCCGGGGCTTAGGGGTTTTTTCAAAAAAATATTTTCTGCCGGTTAAGTTTTTGAGGGCTGATTTCTTGTCCTGTGATAAAAAGCCTACTGTTTCCATCGCCAAAGCTTTCAGGGGAGCATTTGCAACCGGTTGGCACCACTTTTGAGTGAACTGACAAAAGTCAAATTTTTGCTGAAATTGTGACCCCGGGGCTTAGGGATTTTTTCAAAAAAATATTTTCTGCCGGTTAAGTTTTTGAGGGCTGATTTCTTGTCCTGTGATAAAAAGCCTACTGTTTCCATTGCCAAAGCTTTCAGGGGAGCATTTGCAACCGGTTGGCACCATTTTTGAGTGAACTGCCAAAAGTCAGATTTTTGCTGAAATTGTGACCCCGGGGCTTAGGGATTTTTTCAAAAAAATATTTTCTGCCGGTTAAGTTTTTGAGGGCTGATGTCTTGTCCTGTGATAAAAAGCCTTCTGTTTCGAGTGCCAAACCTTTCAGGGGAGCATTTTCAAGCTTTTCGCACCATTTTTGAGTGAACTGCCAAAAGTAAGATTTTTGCTGAAATTGTGACCCCGGGGCTTAGGGATTTTTTCAAAAAAATATTTTCTGCCGGTTAAGTTTTTGAGGGCTGATTTCTTGTCCTGTGATAAAAAGCCTTCTGTTTCCATCGCCAAAGCTTTCAGGGGAGCATTTGCAACCGGTTGGCACCATTTTTGAGTGAACTGCCAAAAGTCAGATTTTTGCTGAAATTGTGACCCCGGGGCTTAGGGATTTTTTCAAAAAAATATTTTCTGCCGGTTAAGTTTTTGAGGGCTGATTTCTTGTCCTGTGATAAAAAACCTTCTGTTTCGAGTGCCAAACCTTTCAGGAGAGCATTTTCAAGCTTTTCGCACCATTTTTGAGTGAACTGCCAAAAGTCAGATTTGTGCTTAAATTTTTCACCCCGGGGCTTCGGGATTTTTTCAAAAAAATATTTTCTGCCGGTTAAGTTTTTGAGGGCTGATTTCTTGTCCTGTGATAAAAAGCCTACTGTTTCCATCGCCAAAGCTTTCAGGGGAGCATTTGCAACCGGTTGGCACCATTTTTGAGTGAACTGCCAAAAGTCAGATTTTTGCTGAAATTGTGACCCCGGGGCTTAGGGATTTTTTCAAAAAAATATTTTCTGCCGGTTAAGTTTTTGAGGGCTGATTTCTTGTCCTGTGATAAAAAACCTTCTGTTTCGAGTGCCAAACCTTTCAGGAGAGCATTTTCAAGCTTTTGGCACCATTTTTGAGTGAACTGCCAAAAGTCAGATTTTTGCTTAAATTTTTCACCCCGGGGCTTAGGGATTTTTTCAAAAAAATATTTTCTGCCGGTTAAGTTTTTGAGGGCTGATTTCTTGTCCTGTGATAAAAAGCCTACTGTTTCCATCGCCAAAGCTTTCAGGGGAGCATTTGCAACCGGTTGGCACCATTTTTGAGTGAACTGCCAAAAGTCAGATTTTTGCTGAAATTGTGACCCCGGGGCTTAGGGATTTTTTCAAAAAAATATTTTCTGCCGGTTAAGTTTTTGAGGGCTGATTTCTTGTCCTGTGATAAAAAGCCTACTGTTTCCATCGCCAAACATGTCGGGGGAGCATTTTCAAGCTTTTGGCACCACTTTTGAGTGAACTGCCAAAAGTCAGATTTTTGCTGAAATTGTGACCCCGGGGCTTAGGGATTTTTTCAAAAAAATATTTTCTGCCGGTTAAGTTTTTGAGGGCTGATTTCTTGTCCTGTGCTAAAAAGCCTTCTGTTTCGAGTGCCAAACCTTTCAGGAGAGCATTTTCAAGCTTTTGGCACCATTTTTGAGTGAACTGCCAAAAGTCAGATTTTTGCTGAAATTGTGACCCCGGGGCTTAGGGATTTTTTCAAAAAAATATTTTCTGCCGGTTAAGTTTTTGGGGGCTGATTTCTTGTCCTGTGATAAAAAGCCTTCTGTTTCCATCGCCAAAGCTTTCAGGGGAGCATTTGCAACCGGTTGGCACCATTTTTGAGTAAACTTCCAAAAGTCAGATTTTTGCTGAAATTGTGACCCCGGGGCTTAGGGATATTTTCAAAAAAATATTTTCTGCCGGTTAAGTTTTTGAGGGCTGATTTCTTGTCCTGTGATAAAAAGCCTTCTGTTTCGAGTGCCAAACCTTTCAGGGGAGCATTTGCAACCGGTTAACACCATTTTTGAGTGAACTGCCAAAAGTCAGATTTTTGCTGAAATTGTGACCCCGGGGCTTAGGGATTTTTTCAAAAAAATATTTTCTGCCGGTTAAGTTTTTGAGGGCTGATTTCTTGTCCTGTGATAGAAAGCCTTCTGTTTCGAGGGCCAAACCTTTCAGGAGAGCATTTTCAAGCTTTTGGCACCATTTTTGAGTGAACTGCCAAAAGTCAGATTTTTGCTTAAATTTTTCACCCCGGGGCTTAGGGATTTTTTCAAAAAAATATTTTCTGCCGGTTAAGTTTTTGAGGGCTGATTTCTTGTCCTGTGAAAAAAAGCCTTCTGTTTCCATCGCCAAAGCTTTCAGGGGAGCATTTTCAAGCTTTTGGCACCATTTTTGAGTGAATTGCCAAAAGTCAGATTTTTGCTGAAATTGTGACCCCGGGGCTTAGGGATTTTTTCAAAAAAATATTTTCTGCCGGTTAAGTTTTTGAGGGCTGATGTCTTGTCCTGTGATAAAAAGCCTTCTGTTTCGAGTGCCAAACCTTTCAGGGGAGCATTTTCAAGCTTTTCGCACCATTTTTGATTGAACTGCCAAAAGTCAGATTTTTGCTGAAATTGTGACCCCGGGGCTTAGGGATTTTTTAAAAAAAATATTTTCTGCCGGTTAAGTTTTTGAGGGCTGATTTCTTGTCCTGTGATAAAAAGCCTTCTGTTTCGAGTGCCAAACCTTTCAGGAGAGCATTTTCAAGCTTTTGGCAGCATTTTTGAGTGAACTGCCAAAAGTCAGATTTTTGCTGAAATTGTGACCCCGGGGCTTAGGGATTTTTTCAAAAAAATATTTTCTGCTGGTTAAGTTTTTGAGGGCTGATTTCTTGTCCTGTGATAAAAAGCCTTCTGTTTCCATCGCCAAAGCTTTCAGGGGAGCATTTGCAACCGGTTGGCACCATTTTTGAGTGAACTGCCAAAAGTCAGATTTTTGCTGAAATTGTGACCCCGGGGCTTAGGGATATTTTCAAAAAAATATTTTCTGCCGGTTAAGTTTTTGAGGGCTGATTTCTTGTCCTGTGATAGAAAGCCTTCTGTTTCGAGGGCCAAACCTTTCAGGACAGCATTTTCAAGCTTTTGGCACCATTTTTGAGTGAACTGCCAAAAGTCAGATTTTTGCTTAAATTTTTCACCCCGGGGCTTAGGGATTTTTTCAAAAAAATATTTTCTGCCGGTTAAGTTTTTGAGGGCTGATTTCTTGTCCTGTGAAAAAAAGCCTTCTGTTTCCATCGCCAAAGCTTTCAGGGGAGCATTTTCAAGCTTTTGGCACCATTTTTGAGTGAATTGCCAAAAGTCAGATTTTTGCTGAAATTGTGACCCCGGGGCTTAGGGATATTTTCAAAAATATATTTTCTGCCGGTTAAGTTTTTGAGGGCTGATGTCTTGTCCTGTGATAAAAAGCCTTCTGTTTCGAGTGCCAAACCTTTCAGGGGAGCATTTTCAAGCTTTTCGCACCATTTTTGATTGAACTGCCAAAAGTCAGATTTTTGCTGAAATTGTGACCCCGGGGCTTAGGGATTTTTTTAAAAAAATATTTTCTGCCGGTTAAGTTTTTGAGGGCTGATTTCTTGTCCTGTGATAAAAAGCCTTCTGTTTCGAGTGCCAAACCTTTCAGGAGAGCATTTTCAAGCTTTTGGCAGCATTTTTGAGTGAACTGCCAAAAGTCAGATTTTTGCTGAAATTGTGACCCCGGGGCTTAGGGATTTTTTCAAAAAAATATTTTCTGCTGGTTAAGTTTTTGAGGGCTGATTTCTTGTCCTGTGATAAAAAGCCTTCTGTTTCCATTGCCAAAGCTTTCAGGGGAGCATTTGCAACCGGTTGGCACCATTTTTGAGTGAACTGCCAAAAGTCAGATTTTTGCTGAAATTGTGACCCCGGGGCTTAGGGATTTTTTCAAAAAAATATTTTCTGCCGGTTAAGTTTTTGAGGGCTGATGTCTTGTCCTGTGATAAAAAGCCTTCTGTTTCGAGTGCCAAACCTTTCAGGGGAGCATTTTCAAGCTTTTCGCACCATTTTTGATTGAACTGCCAAAAGTCAGATTTTTGCTGAAATTGTGACCCGGGGCTTAGGGATTTTTTCAAAAAAATATTTTCTGCCGGTTAAGTTTTTGAGGGCTGATTTCTTGTCCTGTGATAAAAAGCCTTCTGTTTCCATCGCCAAAGCTTTCAGGGGAGCATTTGCAACCGGTTGGCACCATTTTTGAGTGAACTGCCAAAAGTCAGATTTTTGCTGAAATTGTGACCCCGGGGCTTAGGGATTTTTTCAAAAAAATATTTTCTGCCGGTTAAGTTTTTGAGGGCTGATTTCTTGTCCTGTGAAAAAAAGCCTTCTGTTTCCATCGCCAAAGCTTTCAGGGGAGCATTTTCAAGCTTTTGGCACCATTTTTGAGTGAATTGCCAAAAGTCAGATTTTTGCTGAAATTGTGACCCCGGGGCTTAGGGATATTTTCAAAAAAATATTTTCTGCCGGTTAAGTTTTTGAGGGCTGATTTCTTGTCCTGTGATAAAAAGCCTTCTGTTTCGAGTGCCAAACCTTTCAGGGGAGCATTTGCAACCGGTTAACACCATTTTTGAGTGAACTGCCAAAAGTCAGATTTTTGCTTAAATTTTTCACCCCGGGGCTTAGGGATTTTTTCAAAAAAATATTTTCTGCCGGTTAAGTTTTTGAGGGCTGATTTCTTGTCCTGTGAAAAAAAGCCTTCTGTTTCGAGGGCCAAAGCTTTCAGGGGAGCATTTTCAAGCTTTTGGCACCATTTTTGAGTGAATTGCCAAAAGTCAGATTTTTGCTGAAATTGTGACCCCGGGGCTTAGGGATTTTTTCAAAAAAATATTTTCTGCCGGTTAAGTGTTTGAGGGCTGATTTCTTGTCCTGTGATAAAAAGCCTTCTGTTTCCATTGCCAAAGCTTTCAGGGGAGCATTTGCAACCGGTTGGCACCATTTTTGAGTGAACTGCCAAAAGTCAGATTTTTGCTGAAATTGTGACCCCGGGGCTTAGGGATTTTTTCAAAAAAATATTTTCTGCCGGTTAAGTTTTTGAGGGCTGATGTCTTGTCCTGTGATAAAAAGCCTTCTGTTTCGAGTGCCAAACCTTTCAGGGGAGCATTTTCAAGCTTTTCGCACCATTTTTGATTGAACTGCCAAAAGTCAGATTTTTGCTGAAATTGTGACCCCGGGGCTTAGGGATTTTTTCAAAAAAATATTTTCTGCCGGTTAAGTTTTTGAGGGCTGATTTCTTGTCCTGTGATAAAAAGCCTTCTGTTTCCATCGCCAAAGCTTTCAGGGGAGCATTTGCAACCGGTTGGCACCATTTTTGAGTGAACTGCCAAAAGTCAGATTTTTGCTGAAATTGTGACCCCGGGGCTTAGGGATTTTTTCAAAAAAATATTTTCTGCCGGTTAAGTGTTTGAGGGCTGATTTCTTGTCCTGTGATAAAAAGCCTTCTGTTTCGAGTGCCTAACCTTTCAGGAGAGCATTTTCAAGCTTTTGGCACCATTTTTGAGTGAACTGCCAAAAGTCATATTTTTGCTTACATTTTTCACCCCGGGGCTTAGGGATTTTTTCAAAAAAATATTTTCTGCCAGATAAGTTTTTGAGGGCTGATTTCTTGTCCTGTGATAAAAAGCCTTCTTTTTCGAGTGCCAAACCTGTCGGGGGAGCATTTTCAAGCTTTTGGCACCATTTTTGAGTGAATTGCCAAAAGTCAGATTTTTGCTGAAATTGTGACCCCGGGGCTTAGGGATTTTTTCAAAAAAATATTTTCTGCCGGTTAAGTTTTTGAGGGCTGATTTCTTGTCCTGTGAAAAAAAGCCTTCTGTTTCGAGTGCCAAACCTGTCGGGGGAGCATTTTCAAGCTTTTCGCACAATTTTTGAGTGAACTGCCAAAAGTCAGATTTTTGCTGAAATTGTGACCCCGGGGCTTAGGGATTTTTTCAAAAAAATATTTTCTGCCGGTTAAGTTTTTGAGGGCTGATTTCTTGTCCTGTGAAAAAAAGCCTTCTGTTTCCATCGCCAAAGCTTTCAGGGGAGCATTTTCAAGCTTTTGGCACCATTTTTGAGTGAATTGCCAAAAGTCAGATTTTTGCTGAAATTGTGACCCCGGGGCTTAGGGATTTTTTCAAAAAAATATTTTCTGCCGGTTAAGTTTTTGAGGGCTGATTTCTTGTCCTGTGATAAAAAGCCTACTGTTTCCATCGCCAAAGCTTTCAGGGGAGCATTTGCAACCGGTTGGCACCATTTTTGAGTGAACTGCCAAAAGTCAGATTTTTGCTGAAATTGTGACCCCGGGGCTTAGGGATTTTTTCAAAAAAATATTTTCTGCCGGTTAAGTTTTTGAGGGCTGATTTCTTGTCCTGTGATAAAAAGCCTTCTGTTTCGAGTGCCAAACCTGTCGGGGGAGCATTTTCAAGCTTTTGGCACCATTTTTGAGTGAATTGCCAAAAGTCAGATTTTTGCTGAAATTGTGACCCCGGGGCTTAGGGATTTTTTCAAAAAAATATTTTCTGCCGGTTAGGTTTTTGAGGGCTGATTTCTTGTCCTGTGATAAAAAGCCTTCTGTTTCGAGTGCCTAACCTTTCAGGAGAGCATTTTCAAGCTTTTGGCACCATTTTTGAGTGAACTGCCAAAAGTCATATTTTTGCTTACATTTTTCACCCCGGGGCTTAGGGATTTTTTCAAAAAAATATTTTCTGCCGGATAAGTTTTTGAGGGCTGATTTCTTGTCCTGTGATAAAAAGCCTTCTTTTTCGAGTGCCAAAACTGTCGGGGGAGCATTTTCAAGCTTTTGGCACAATTTTTGAGTGAATTGCCAAAAGTCAGATTTTTTTCCTGAAATTGTGACCCCGGGGCTTAGGGATTTTTTCAAAAAAATATTTTCTGCCGGTTAAGTTTTTGAGGGCTGATTTCTTGTCCTGTGATAAAAAGCCTACTGTTTCCATCGCCAAAGCTTTCAGGGGAGCATTTGCAACCGGTTGGCACCATTTTTGAGTGAACTGCCAAAAGTCAGATTTTTGCTGAAATTGTGACCCCGGGGCTTAGGGATTTTTTCAAAAAAATATTTTCTGCCGGTTAAGTTTTTGAGGGCTGATTTCTTGTCCTGTGATAAAAAGCCTACTGTTTCCATCGCCAAACATGTCGGGGGAGCATTTTCAAGCTTTTGGCACCATTTTTGAGTGAACTGCCAAAAGTCAGATTTTTGCTGAAATTGTGACCCCGGGGCTTAGGGATTTTTTCAAAAAAATATTTTCTGCCGGTTAAGTTTTTGAGGGCTGATTTCTTGTCCTGTGATAAAAAGCCTACTGTTTCCATCGCCAAAGCTTTCGGGGGAGCATTTGCAACCGGTTGGCACCATTTTTGAGTGAATTGCCAAAAGTCAGATTTTTGCTGAAATTGTGACCCCGGGGCTTAGGGATTTTTTCAAAAAAATATTTTCTGCCGGTTAAGTTTTTGAGGGCTGATTTCTTGTCCTGTGATAAAAAGCCTACTGTTTCCATCGCCAAAGCTTTCAGGGGAGCATTTGCAACCGGTTGGCGCCATTTTTGAGTGAACTGCCAAAAGTCAGATTTTTACTGAAATTGTGACCCCGGGGCTTAGGGATTTTTTCAAAAAAATATTTTCTGCCGGTTAAGTTTTTGAGGGCTGATTTCTTGTCCTGTGATAAAAAGCCTTCTGTTTCGAGTGCCAAACCTGTCGGGGGAGCATTTTCAAGCTTTTGGCACCATTTTTGAGTGAATTGCCAAAAGTCAGATTTTTGCTGAAATTGTGACCCCGGGGCATAGGGATTTTTTCAAAAAAATATTTTCTGCCGGTTAAGTTTTTGAGGGCTGATTTCTTGTCCTGTGATAGAAAGCCTTCTGTTTCGAGGGCCAAACCTTTCGGGGGAGCATTTGCAACCGGCTGGCACCATTTTTGAGTGAATTGCCAAAAGTCAGATTTTTGCTGAAATTGTGACCCCGGGGATTAGGGATTTTTTCAAAAAAAAATATTTTCTGCCGGTTAAGTTTTTGAGGGCTGATTTCTTGTCCTGTGATAAAAAGCCTTCTGTTTCCATCGCCAAAGCTTTCAGGGGAGCATGTTCAAGCTTTTGGCACCATTTTTGAGTGAATTGCCAAAAGTCAGATTTTTGCTGAAATTGTGACCCCGGGGCTTAGGGATTTTTTCAAAAAAATATTTTCTGCCGGTTAAGTTTTTGAGGGCTGATTTCTTGTCCTGTGATAAAAAGCCTTCTGTTTCGAGTGCCAAACCTTTCAGGAGAGCATTTTCAAGCTTTTGGCACCATTTTAGAGTGAACTGCCAAAAGTCAGATTTTTGCTGAAATTGTGACCCCGGGGCTTAGGGATTTTTTCAAAAAAAATATTTTCTGCCGGTTAAGTTTTTGAGGGCTGATTTCTTGTCCTGTGATAAAAAGCCTTCTGTTTCCATCGCCAAAGCTTTCAGGGGAGCATGTTCAAGCTTTTGGCACCATTTTTGAGTGAATTGCCAAAAGTCAGATTTTTGCTGAAATTCTGACCCCGGGGCTTAGGGATTTTTTCAAAAAAATATTTTCTGCCGGTTAAGTTTTTGAGGGCTGATTTCTTGTCCTGTGATAAAAAGCCTTCTGTTTCGAGTGCCAAACCTTTCAGGCGAGCATTTTCAAGCTTTTGGCACCATTTTTGAGTGAACAGCCAAAAGTCAGATTTTTGCTGAAATTGTGACCCCGGGGCTTAGGGATTTTTTCAAAAAAATATTTTCTGCCGGTTAAGTTTTTGAGGGCTGATTTCTTGTCCTGTGATAAAAAGCCTTCTGTTTCCATCGCCAAAGCTTTCAGGGGAGCATTTGCAACCGGTTGGCACCATTTTTGAGTGAACTGCCAAAAGTCAGATTTTTGCTGAAATTGTGACCCCGGGGCTTAGGGATTTTTTCAAAAAAATATTTTCTGCCGGTAAAGTGTTTGAGGGCTGATTTCTTGTCCTGTGATAAAAAGCCTTCTGTTTCCATCACCAAAGCTTTCAGGGGAGCATTTGCAACCGGTTGGCACCATTTTAGAGTGAACTGCCAAAAGTCAGATTTTTGCTGAAATTGTGACCCCGGGGCTTAGGGATTTTTTCAAAAAAATATTTTCTGCCGGTTAAGTTTTTGAGGGCTGATTTCTTGTCCTGTGATAAAAAGCCTACTGTTTCCATCGCCAAAGCTTTCAGGGGAGCATTTGCAACCGGTTAACACCATTTTAGAGTGAACTGCCAAAAGTCAGATTTTTGCTGAAATTGTGACCCCGGGGCTTAGGGATTTTTTCAAAAAAATATTTTCTGCCGGTTAAGTTTTTGAGGGCTGATTTCTTGTCCTGTGATAAAAAGCCTTCTGTTTCGAGTGCCAAAGCTTTCAGGGGAGCATTTTCAAGCTTTTCGCACCATTTTTGATTGAACTGCCAGAAGTCAGATTTTTGCTGAAATTGTGACCCCGGGGCTTAGGGATTTTTTCAAAAAAAATATTTTCTGCCGGTTAAGTTTTTGAGGGCTGATTTCTTGTCCTGTGATAAAAAGCCTTCTGTTTCCATCGCCAAAGCTTTCAGGGGAGCATTTTCAAGCTTTTCGCACCATTTTTCAGTGAATTGCCAAAAGTCAGATTTTTGCTGAAATTGTGACCCCGGGGCTTAGGGATTTTTTCAAAAAAATATTTTCTGCCGGTTAAGTTTTTGAGGGCTAATTTCTTGTCCTGTGATAAAAAGCCTTCTGTTTCGAGTGCCAAACCTTTCAGGAGAGCATTTGCAACCGGTTGGCACCATTTTTGAGTGAACTGCCAAAAGTCAGATTTTTGCTGAAATTGTGACCCCGGGGCTTAGGGATTTTTTCAAAAAAATATTTTCTGCCGGTTAAGTTTTTGAGGGCTGATTTCTTGTCCTGTGATAAAAAGCCTTCTGTTTCGAGTGCCAAAGCTTTCAGGGGAGCATTTTCAAGCTTTTCGCACCATTTTTGATTGAACTGCCAAAAGTCAGATTTTTGCTGTAATTATGACCCCGGGGCTTAGGGATTTTTTCAAAAAAATATTTTCTGCCGGTTAAGTTTTTGAGGGCTGATTTCTTGTCCTGTGATAAAAAGCCTTCTGTTTCGAGTGCCAAACCTTTCAGGAGAGCATTTTCAAGCTTTTGGCACCATTTTTGAGTGAACTGCCAAAAGTCAGATTTTTGCTGAAATTGTGACCCCGGGGCTTAGGGATTTTTTCAAAAAAATATTTTCTGCCGGTAAAGTGTTTGAGGGCTGATTTCTTGTCCTGTGATAAAAAGCCTTCTGTTTCCATCACCAAAGCTTTCAGGGGAGCATTTGCAACCGGTTGGCACCATTTTAGAGTGAACTGCCAAAAGTCAGATTTTTGCTGAAATTGTGACCCCGGGGCTTAGGGATTTTTTCAAAAAAATATTTTCTGCCGGTTAAGTTTTTGAGGGCTGATTTCTTGTCCTGTGATAAAAAGCCTACTGTTTCCATCGCCAAAGCTTTCAGGGGAGCATTTGCAACCGGTTAACACCATTTTAGAGTGAACTGCCAAAAGTCAGATTTTTGCTGAAATTGTGACCCCGGGGCTTAGGGATTTTTTCAAAAAAATATTTTCTGCCGGTTAAGTTTTTGAGGGCTGATTTCTTGTCCTGTGATAAAAAGCCTTCTGTTTCGAGTGCCAAAGCTATCAGGGGAGCATTTTCAAGCTTTTCGCACCATTTTTGATTGAACTGCCAGAAGTCAGATTTTTGCTGAAATTGTGACCCCGGGGCTTAGGGATTTTTTCAAAAAAAATATTTTCTGCCGGTTAAGTTTTTGAGGGCTGATTTCTTGTCCTGTGATAAAAAGCCTTCTGTTTCCATCGCCAAAGCTTTCAGGGGAGCATTTTCAAGCTTTTCGCACCATTTTTCAGTGAATTGCCAAAAGTCAGATTTTTGCTGAAATTGTGACCCCGGGGCTTAGGGATTTTTTCAAAAAAATATTTTCTGCCGGTTAAGTTTTTGAGGGCTAATTTCTTGTCCTGTGATAAAAAGCCTTCTGTTTCGAGTGCCAAACCTTTCAGGAGAGCATTTGCA
>NW_028118698.1:0-46744 GCF_965113315.1 Podarcis vaucheri | reverse complement strand
TATAGCTCTATTCTGCTGAGCATTTTTGAAAGGTATTCTAAGTAGCTTGGTAAATGTCTTCAATAATCAATCAATAAATAAGACTAAGAAAAAGTTTTAAAAAGTAGCGCAATGGTTCCAACGGATGTGGGTCATCCGGAATTCTCATTTTTCTCTGTTTGAAACAAGAGATTTAAGTAATAAATGCACAGAAGATGATGGCGTAGATTACTACATTCAACAAACAGACAGAAAAGCACAGCTAATAGGACCCCAGCACACAAAGTAAACACATTTGGGAAAATTTAAAAATACTTCCTATTTCTCCTCTTGAGTAACTTTAGTGTATAAATGTTTAGTGGGTTTTCCACTTTCCATGATAATAAATGGGAAGCAAAAGTGGATCTGTACTAAAACTAGTTTATAATAACTTGTACGGTGAAAACCAATTATTTATGTTTATAGCATGTTTTATCAAAACATGTCAATGTGCAATAAGAATAATATCACCAATCAAAACATTAAATCCTTTGCCTCTTTCTGTTGTGGATAATTGCTTTTGGACATTTACTTCCAGGGGCACATGATTTAACAAAGAGCATCTGTTTCAATAAACCTAAAAGAATAGAAAAAATTAGTCATTACATCCCATCTTAGCACTTAGTGCTTAGACTGGAAATAACGGATCTCTATGCTTGATGTTATATGACATCAAGTGACTGACAGGTGGGCATGATTTGTCCAAAACATCCTTGCAGCCAAATTCAGATGCATGCTGGACCTAGGTGCACAGTGCTATTTTTGTTGACATACTTGAAAGATCATCATCTTTCAAACACAACATCTATCAAACAGAAAAGATAAATTACTGTTTCAAACGGTACTAGCCACTAGAATTGTCTGTGCAAGACAATGAAAGAGAAAAAAATCCCCTTCATAAAAGCATGGCTACTTTGAGTAAGATCATATGGATTATGTCAGTTAGACAGGGAAAACAAGGGTTTAAGAAGTTTGAATCTGAATGGGACCCATTTAGGAATTTTTGGAATAAAAACCAAGGGATGACAAGACACAACCTTATGTCATGAGAGTAGTGTCTCATGATTGGATGACATTAATATGCTATTCGGGCTCAGTTTTTTTATTTTGTGTTTTTCATACCACAAAGTGGATAGCTTTTCTAGTTTTGTTCATCTCACGTGACTTCTCATTTTGCTGCTATACAGTATATTAAAATAGTTTTCTTGTCTATGCGCTTGGTCTGCTCAGTATTGTTTAAGGTTACTTCACCTAATATATCTGTAATCCTGTCACCGTATTTTTCGCTCTATAAGACACACCAGACCACAAGACTCACCTAGTTTTTGGAGGAGGAAAACAAGAAAAAAATATTCTGAATCCCAGAAGCCAGAACAGCAAGAGGGATCGCTGCGCAGTGAAAGCAGAAATCCCTCTTGCTGTTCTGGCTTCTGGGATAGCTGCGCAGCCTGCATTCGCCCCATAAGACGCACACACATTTCCCCTTACTTTTTGGGAGGGAAAAAGTGAGTCTGATAGAGCAAAAAATACGGCACATATTTGGCTTGCTTTTTTATTCACAGTTGAAGTTTTACCATATTATACACATTTATGTATTTGTTTTGCTAGCTTAATTTCCTCACTTCTTCTAGTCACACTTAGGTTTGGTGCTATTATAAGACATGACTTCATCAGTTCCACTACACCTTGTTGATACTTCTTTCTGATGTTTTTGCTGTCAAGCCAGTAAGCTATGGGCATACTGATAATAGTCTTAGTTAAGCAAAGGTTTTTCCTTTTTGCCTGTAGTTATTCACGGAACCGAACATATGATACCTACATTGGGAAAGGTTATGTGATTGCTGGGATGGATGAAGGCTTGCTTGGTGTATGCATTGGAGAGAAGAGGAGAATTACCATCCCACCTCACTTGGGGTATGGCGAAGAGGGAAGAGGTGAGTACTGTTTTTAATTCAGCAGCAGTGCCCTCCAGTCATTCTTTTACTTCAGCATTTAAAAGATTTAAGGCCCAGTGCACTGCATGGAATAAGTTTGTTGGCCTTCCATCTTCCATCTCTCCCTCTCTCCCTCTCTCTCTCTCTCTCTCTATATATATATATATATATATATATAATTTATTTATAGCCCGCCCATCTGGCTGGGCTTCCCCAGCCACTCTGGGCGGCTTCCAAAGAAATATTAAAATACTGTAATACATCAAACATTAAAAGCTTCCCTGAACAGGGCTGCCTTCAGATGTCTTCTAAAAGTCTGGTAGTTGTTGTTCTCTTTGACATCTGGTGGGAGGGCGTTCCACAGGGAGGGCGCCACTACCGAGAAGGCCCTCTGCCTGGTTCCCTGTAACTCGGCTTCTCGCAGTGAGGGAACCGCCAGAAGGCCCTCAGTGCTGGACCTCAGTGTCTGGGTAGAACAATGGGGGTGGAGACGCTCCTTCACATATACTGGACCAAGGCCGTTATCCAGTTTGTATTTTACAATTCCCTCCCTCCCGTTGACTTTCCTCATCTTCCCCTTCTGGCGTGTTATATTGTTTGTTATCTTCTGCATGTTAAATAATTTTAAGTGTTATTGCATTGTCTTTCTTCATATTTTACTTGAATAAAATTGTGAATGTTTATTCAAACGCCTGCCACCTTCCTGGTTAGAAGATAGGAATCAATGGAAGCTGCTGTAGCCCTCTCTCCTGGCAAAGCTTCAATTTGTGCTTGCCTTTGCTTTGCAGAACTTCTTAGCTCTCCAGTTTCCTTGTTGGCTCCTTGTTTACAAAGAAAGAGGCGTTTCCCCTTCTTTTTCTCCTTCCGCTCTTCTGTTTACTGCCGTTCCCCCACTCCCACCCGCTTGGGCTTTTGCTCAGTGGCTTCAGACCAGCCTAACACCTATTCGGGTGGTCAAACAACCCCAAGGAACCTTGGCATTAGCTGCAGGGCAAACCCCAATGCCAATGTAGTCACTGATATACTGTAATCATATTTGTGGTCAGTGTCAACTCCACTTTCCATAAGCAAGGTGAGTGAATTCTCCCCTCTTTCTGCCCGAATCCACCCCACAGTGCAGCAGCAGCATGGCACAACCTGAACATCAGGCAGGTGCTCAAAATTTACATCAAGCCCACATACAAACAAACTGACCCCGTTTGTCTCCTTTCGCCTAGGCCAGCCTTTCTCAACCTGTGGGTCCCCAGATGTTGTTGAACTACAACTTCCATCACCCCCTAGCTAGCAAGGCCAGAGCTCAGGGATGATGGGAGTTATAGTCCAACAGCATCTGGGGACACACAGGTTGAGAACCGCTGACCTAGGCAGTTTAGCTAAGCGGATTAAGGCTTTCATGGCTCTGGTTCATGAAGCTCTCCAGCTTACCATATCTTCTACTGGCACCATGGCCCCTTCTGTTACAGCATCTTCCCCAGGCAGGCTGCTTTTTCCACCAATGCACCAGTATAGTAGTCCTGCCATGTGGCCACTTGGTCCTCACCTAGCCTGTTCACACTCCGCTGCAAGATCATGCCTCAGCTGAGACTGCTTTTTTTGCTTAGGATGTTGTTGTTGTTTAGCTGTTTAGTCGTGTCCGACTCTTCATGACCCCATGGACCAGAGCACGCCAGGCACTTCTGTCTTCCACTGCCTCCCGCAGTTTGGCCAAACTCATTCTGGTGGCTTCGAGAACACTGTCCAACCATCTCCTCCTCTGTCGTCCCCTTCTCCTTGTGCCCTCCATCTTTCCCAGCATCAGGGTCTTTTCCAGGGAGTCTTCTCTTCTCATGAGGTGGCCAAAGTATTGGAGCCTCAGCTTCAGGATCTGTCCTTCCAGTGAGCACTCAGGGCTGATTTCCTTCAGAATGGAGAGGTTTGATCTTCTTGCAGTCATGGGACTCTCAAGAGTCTCCTCCAGCACCAGAATTCAAAAGCATCAATTCTTCGGCAATCAGCCTTCTTTATGGTCCAGCTCTCGCTTCCATACATCACTACTGGGAAAACCATAGCTTTTACTATACGGACCTTTGTCGGCAAGGTGATGTCTCTGCTTCTTAGCTTTTAACTAGGAATACTGAAAATATAGATAGTTATCTCATGTCTCACCATCTCTTGAAAGTGCATGGAATTTGTGCTAGTGGAAAATTATCACACTTGCCAACCTCTGAGAAGCCCCTTTCATGACGTTTGGAGATGACAAAGTCTCATTTGTGGAGAACATAATTTTAGTATATCAGATCAGTTCTTTACTGTAAGAGCAGAAAGGTGGGTGGCTTCTTTTCATATTTCATATCATTTATTGTTCTAGGAAAGATTCCGGGATCTGCTGTGCTGGTCTTTGATATTCATGTGATAGACTTCCACAATCCATCTGACTCTGTGGCTATTACCACCCATTACAAACCTAGCAATTGCTCTGTTCTGAGCAAGAAAGGCGATTACCTGAAGTATCACTACAATGCCTCACTCCTAGATGGCACTGTGCTAGACTCAACGTAAGTATGTAGTTTAGCAGCAAAGAACAAGCATGAAACTGGGAATATTTTGTGCATGTGGGCCTACCCAATCACTTATTTCTATAAATTTGCTTTCATCAAGTTACAATTGGTGAGAGAGTAATGATGAAGGGAAGGGCTAATCAGACTGAGGGATTTCTGGATTCTGGGGTCACTTATCAAATTTTCTGCATGGTCCAACTTGCAATGTATTTCTTAAAGGTAAAGGTAAAGGGACCCCTGACAATTAAGTCCACTCACAGACGACTCTGGGGTTGCGGCACTCATCTCGCTTTACTGGCCGAAGGAGCCGGCATACAGTTTCCGGGTCATGTGGCCAGCATGACTAAGCCGCTTCTGGCAAACCAGAGCAGCGCACGGAAACGCCGTTTACCTTCCCGCCGAAGTGGTACCTATTTATCTACTTGCACTTTGACGTGCTTTCGAACTGCTAGGTTGGCAGGAGCAGGGACCAAGCAACGGGAGCTCACCCCATCGCGGGGATTCGAACCGCCAACCTTCTGATCAGCAAGCCCTAGACTCAGTGGTTTAGACCACAGTGCCACCCGCATCCCATAATGTATTTCTTAGAAAGGGTCTATTAAGAATTCAGATCATCACATAGAAATTGGAAATGGTAAATGTCAAAAGGCTAGAGGAGGTGGAATTTTGATGTTACATTGGCACATCCTAGCTTATGAACTACTATTTTCTTCTTTCAGGTCTAGCCTTGGGAAAACCTATAATATAGTGCTGGGTTCTGGACAGGTTGTATTGGGAATGGATATGGGTCTCAGAGATATGTGTGTTGGAGAGAAAAGAACAGTTATTATCCCACCCCACCTTGGCTATGGAGAGGCTGGAGTTGGTAAGTGAAGCTAATAGTGATGCTGATGTGTTCATTGATTCATGAACAGCTTTGAAGTAGTGTATCCTCCATGCAATTTAAGTAAAAATATTAGTCTAAAAAGTATATTCACAACATGAGATGTTGAGAATATAGCTGTATAATGATATTATTATTATTATTATTACCCCCACCATTTATTACCCACCCTTCCCACCAAGGTCCCAGGGCGGGTTACAACAATTAAAAACACAATATTAAAAAGTTTAAAACTTAAATTTATAGAAATGTGTCCTAAAATTATACACTTCAATTTTTAAAAGCTAAGGTAAAGAGGTGCATCATATTATATTATATTATATTATATTATATTATATTATATTATATTATATTATATTATATTTATGGTTTTCTCTCAGAATGAAAATAGCCCAAATTAATAAAGCAATGGGGAAAGGCTATACATTCTTGTGAATTAGCAAACAACCTTACCTTAAGTGCAAATAGTCACAAAGCATAGTGTACCTTCTAAGATAAAGAATACGTTAGCTATATTTCTTTTGGATCCTGCAGGCTTTATTTTCTCATATTTTAGCTTGCTGATGTTTCTAAGCCAGTGGATGAAATGTGAACAATTTGTATTAACTGCACAATTTGTGAATGCTGGGGGTGGGCCAAATTCCAAAATGCTCCTACATAACAGAAATCTTACTTTATTTTTTGTTATTTACTGTTACAGAAGGAGAAGTGCCTGGTAGCGCCGTATTGGTTTTTGACATTGAACTGTTCGACTTGGTGTCTGGCTTACCAGAGGGCTATATGTTTGTATGGCATGAGGAAGTCTCTCCTAATCTCTTTGAAGAGATTGACAAAGATAATAATGGAGAGGTTCTTCTGGAAGAGGTAAGGTTTTGGCTAGTAAAGCTGCATTGGAAAAAAATTCTATAGGAGCTAGTAAGTTCACAGACTTACTGTGAACATACAGAACACTGAGTGGAGCCCCAGTCTTCAAGCAGTATATTTAAGATCATGTTTCTCTTCTGACGGGACATCATTTAGGGAAAATTAAAGCAATTATTTCTACAGAAACAAGAGACCAATGTGCTTCTAGGTCTTGAGCACAGGAGGGAGATGCATAATCCTACTCATAGAATAGCTACTCCAGTTAAGAGGATCTGATTGAAGCCCAGCTTAACTGAATGTCTGTGACATAGGTCCCTAACAAAAAATCTCAGGACTCAGCAGCTGTTACAGTAGTAATGGATACAAACACTGCTTATGGGAATTTCCCAATTCCTTTTGGTTATTTGAAATTCAAGCAGAGGCATGCATCTTGGAATTTAAGTACTAATTTGACACCTGAACCTCTCAAAAGACACATTGGTACCTTGCTTTAAGAACAGCTTAGTTTATGAACAACTTGGATTAAGAACACAGCAAACCCGAAAGTAGGTGTTTTGGTTTGTGAACTTTGCCTTGGAAGCAGAACATGTTTCACTTCCTGTTGAGTGTGTTCCATTTGTAAATGGAGTCCCCTGCTGCTATGGGAAAGCATGCCTTGGTTTAAGTCTAGAACGCTTTGGTTTAAGAACGGGCTTCCGGAACAGATTAAGTTTATAAACCAAGGTACCACTGTACTCACTAGAGATAAAGTATTAACTGGTATTTCCTCAGCACTTTATGTGAATATGAGGGGACAGATGCAAAGGTACCACAACATCCTATTCGCTGGAGTTTTAAGATTAAATAACCTGGCTGCAAACATTATTTTACTTTTCACTAATGTATTTGTTTTTTAAATTGTAGTTCGGCGACTACATCCACGAACAAGTCAAGGCTGGCAAAGGAAAGTTAGCTCCTGGCTTTGATTCTGAAACAATTGTGAAAAACATGTTCAGCAATCAGGACCGAAATGGAGATGGCAAGATAACTGCTGATGAATTCAAACTGAAAGACCAAGAGCCACAGGGACATGATGAACTGTAGTTTGTTTTTAAAATTTGTAGGAGCTAAACTGCTGTCAGAATGTATGCACAATAGAAGTGGTTTGAAATGTGTGCATGTATACTTAAAAGTGTGGACAGTGAAAATGAATACTCCTGTCTTTGTAAGAGTGAAGTAGGCTAAAGTAAGGGAAAGATTGTGGCATTTTTATAAAACGTGAAATGCCTCAAAATTGGTTTCAGTGACTTAAAAAAAAATAGTGACACAAATCTTGTGACGTATTTTTTGATAGGTGGTAAAGAATTTTGAGCTTAGAACAAAAATGTACATTTCTGTTAAACTCCTGCACCACGGCCCTGTTCAGTTACACTCCAACTGTAGTTTTATAATCATCTCTCTAAGAAAGAGAAAATCTTCTACGATGGGAGGAACTGAACTAAATCTTTTTCAAAGCCGTTATCCCAAAGTCAGATGCTAGGTAGCACCATGAGCAGTGCTGGAGATGGGGCGTCATGTTTCCCTAAGGATTGTAACAGAAGCTATGAATACAAAAAACATTCACTAAAAAAGTGTATATCATTCTTTGCCCTGTATCAGAACATATTTTAATGGGCCTACTCTTGAGTATCACCCTGAAATTAGTCTGTCCTCACTAACGTGTATTATAGAAAAAAGAAAGCAGAACTGTACTAGAAATATGCTGCAATATGCATAATGGTAGATTGTAATTGTGTATACAACATATGGCTACTCCATCTACTTTTTTGTGCAGTGACTCCTCAACTAGAGAACTGTCATAAGTGTGCTTCAGAGTGAATCTCAGGTCTCATTTGTGTCTATAAAAACATTTTGTTGATCATAGAGTTGTAGAGTTGGAAGGGGCCATCTAGTCCAGCCACCTGCAAGAATATGAACCTTACGGGGATCGAATCAGCACCACACACTAAGCAACTGAGCTAATACCCTGCGGCTAAAGAGCACAAGAGCATAAATTAAGTGAGTGACCTCCCCCAAAGGGAAAAGGAGCACAAAGCCACGGTCCTCCCACTAACGGGAATGTACAAAGCGTCTTCTTTTTTAATTGTAGAATGGTGCTAGTTCTAAAACTACGACATACCTTTCAAAACACTTTTGCAGGAAGCAAAGTTACGTTTTATACGCTTTGTAATATTATTAATGTCTTAAGGATTTGTCAAGTGTGATACATGCTGTTGTTATTTTTATTAAAATAAAATATGGACAGACACATTCTGCACTGCTCTTCCTCCATGTACAGGTGACTGGGGATGGGGAAAGGCTTAACAGTGACAATATTGATCTAAATTATGGTTTTCAATATATATCTGAACTGCTTGGCTAGTTCTGGAATTGGAGCTGGGACATAGTGGTTCAGATCACATCCAAAAGCTCTCTGAAAGGTGAACAAACCATTTATGTAGTTGTAGCCCAACTATTGAGGCGAAGTGTACAGTGTGAATGAGCAAAGCACTGTAAATTAATATTGTATTCTTTCACCTTTTATAATTAACTGCAGGCTGAATGTGGGTAACAAATGAAATGCACCAATTATGAACAGTACTTTAAATAATACTGGCTGCTTTTTGGTTTCTTTTTCCGGCAGAAGGAGAGTGGTGTTTTTTGGTTTTAAGCTACCCCTTGTAAAGAGATGAAAAAACTCCATATCAAAGCTCTCTAGAATTGATATATGTAATTAGCATTATTAGATATCACCTAAAACAATACCATGTACAGTGGTGCCCCGCAAGACGAATGCCTCGCAAGACGGAAAACTCGCTAGACGAAAGAGTTTTCCGTTTTGGAGGTGCTTCGCAAAACGAATCTCCTATGGGCTTGCTTTGCAAGACGAAAATGTCTTGCGAGTTCCTGCGGGTTTTTCCCCTCCCCCCCTTTTCTAAGCCGCTTATCAGCTGATCCAATAAGCCGCTAATAGCGCTAATCCGTCAATGGGCTTGCTACGCAAGACGAAAAAACCGCTAGACGAAGAGAATCACAGAACGGATTCTTTTCGTCTTGCGAGGCACCACTGTATCTGCACGAGGAGCTGCGCTAGAATCATAGAATTGGAAGAGAGGGTCATTTAGTCCAATGCCTCGCAATGCAGGAATCTCAACTAAAGCATTGTTGAAAGCACTGGGCTCTCATGGGAAACAGATTCATATAGGCAGTTTGTCTCACACGGGTCTGTTCCAGGTAGTAATCATGCATGAGAATGGGGCATGGATTTGCCTGCCTAGTAGCTGTTACAAGCAGCAGCAGCCTGCACCCAAAAGCAAGGCATGCCAATATGGTAGAAGCTCCTCTTCCAGACTGGCAGCTTCACTTGTTATGGATAGTCTTCCTAAGGAAGAGATGGGACTTGTAATTGTAATAATTACAATAAGCCCGTGAAAGAGTTTTATCTGGTTTGCAAGTACCAAATTAATCAGTCCACACCTTCATTAATGAGAATGCACACAAAATTTAAAAGTTTGGCGTCTCCAACTTTCTTGTTTTGTTCAAAAGACAATTGACCCCATTCCATAAATACTCTCTCCATCTAGCTTGAAGAAATGAGTCTCCCTTTGGGGTAAACTAGGAAGCACAAACCCTTTATTCTGAGAACCATTTGAAGGAGAAAAGATCCCAGCTTGTGTTGGATAGTGGACCAGAACGGGCCAACTCTATATCCTCTCCTGCTTCCTATTTTAGCCTCAAACCAGCCCTTATCTGCCTCCTGCTGGGCAGAAATGTGGATCACAGCTGCAAAAGAAACTTTCATTTCGAAACACTTAACATTTTCACGAATAGTTACATGAGACATACTATGGCAGAAATAGAACTACCGTGGTATATTCATTTTTAAAACAGTTACTGTATATATCATCACACACTTCACTAAGGTAACACTGAAATTATATCCTTTATACCTAGCTTGGAAATAAACATGGCAGTGCTACTGAAAATAGTGTTTTCTGTGTATTGCTATTTGGTAAAGTAGAAAAAGTGTATTTAGAACTGTTCAGGGCCAAAACATAGGACAGACACAAATCTTACTATAAATCAGTCAAGATCTGCTTCAGCATTATTTTTATAGCCAGCATGATTTTAAAGACTGCAGTGTTTAGTCTTCACTCCTGTGTACCAAAGAGAGTAGCAAGCTTTCTTATCTGTGCTCTGGCACAAAGTCTCTTTTTGTAGACTATACAAATATCAGCAATATTAAACCCCTTAAACTCAAAAGGTGCAACTTATGAACTGTAATCAAGTCAATTACTTGCACATGTGCTTATTCACCATGCTTCTCGTGCATTTTCTACAACAGTCTCACATATTCTGAAAACATCCCTTTATTGTGCATGAATATAAACTGAAGGAACTCTTTTCCAGTTATCCATACAACCTATCCATTAGAATAAATAAGGGGTTCCATTAAAAGTGATGGGGGAAGGGGGTGAGCGTCCAGAAGATCATGGATACAGTATATTACTTTACAAATAAAGTGACTCCCATACAAAACAGCGTCAAGACTGATATTCTAAGATAGCACAGGCATGCTGATTTGTCCAACTGCCTTCATCAGGAGGAAAACAAGCAAATTCCAATAATGCTCTTTACAGAATCTTTTGTAAGATTGAGTTGGCCACATCTAAAGAGTCATCTTTCACCAACACAATATCATAGCAGTCCATATATTTCTCCAGCAATTCTTCAACCTAGGTTTTAGAACGCAAAGAAAAACCCAAATGTCAGAAAAAGTCAAACATCAAGAAACATATTACAATTTGCCAAGTCAACACCATTTTAAAAGGAAAGTGGTGATATCTGTTTTTTTTTCTTTTACTATGTAATGTAGGTGGTGTATTCAAAGATGTTTGCAACCAGATTTCAGAACTCTGGAAAGGCCTTTAAAGTACAAAGGATTCAATCCTGTTCCCATAATTTTGAGAAGCAAAATATAATTTGCTACCCTGAATACATACTGCACACAAAAGCTATTTAGCACATATGTAAGTCAGGCTGAAGCACTGCTATATTTTGTAAAAAAACAAAACACACACAAAAAAACCCTTACTTAAATACAATGCAATCTGTGGATTTTATATTGCAACCATACCAGGAGTCAATGAGGTATGAGATGTGGATGCTGAACTTAGGCTAGGTTATGAGTTAATAAGGATCTCTGATGAGTAGATAAGTAAAAATAAGTATCAGGATTGATCAATATATATCAACGACTATTTCCGTTCCCGCCCAAGTGCATCAGTGGAGCACATTTAAGCACACCTTGCCCCTGTTCTGCCCTTTTAGTGATGTGTTTAGTGATGTTTAGTGACGTTTAGTGTTTAGTGAAGTTTTCAGTCACTTCTGGGTTCATCGTTATGCGCAATCATGTGTCTTTGGGATGCATGTTAATAAGTAGCCTGTAGAAATAATTTTTTTGTTCTGTATTATGGGGTACTAATGGACAGGTTCAAACAAATCATTCCATAAAATCTTTCTTTCAGCTGCTGCACATTTCATTCTGTTGTCAGATGTGACCTCTATGATATTATATAAGACAAGCAATGACCTTGAATGCTACATTGGGAATGCTGTCACTAGGAAGGCCGACCCCAAACCAACGTCTCTGTCTTGGTGTTAGGCAAATACATTCTTGTTTCTTGGGTATTTGAAAAGGACCAATGATTGGATGCTTGACTATGTTTTAAGTATGCTTATGTAATTTTATTATTTAGTTTTACTTTTGCTGTAAATTGCTTTAGGATCTTTTGTAGCAGGAAGCAGTACATTTAACAGTCCTAACCTATTCTCCGGGTTTCGAACGTTTTTCGGAACCTGACTGTTCGACATGGCTTCCACTTGAGTGCAAGAAGCTCTTGCAACCAATCGGAAGCTGCGCCAGGTTGTTGGACGTTTCAGAAGTCAATAGGTGTTCTGGAACGGATTATGTTCTACATCCGAGGTTTGACTGTATTAAGCTTCTACCCTTGAACGCATTCTATGTTAGAAAATGGTATAAAGGTAAAGGGACCCCTGACCATTAGGTCCAGTTGCGGATGACTCTAGGGTTGCGGCGCTCATCTCGCTTTAGTGGCCGAGGGAGCTGGCATACAGCTTCCGGGCTATGTGGCCAGCATGACTAAGCCACTTCTGGCCAACCAGAGCAGTGCAGAGATATGCCGTTTACCTTCCCGCCGGAGGAGTACCTATTTATCTACTTGCACTTTGATGTGCTTTCGAACTGCTAGGTTGGCAGGAGCAGAGACTGAGCAACGGGAGCTCACCCCGTTGCGGGGATTCGAACCGCCAACCTTCTGATCAGCAAGCCCTAGGCCCTGTGGTTTAACCCACAGCGCCACCCATGTCCCACTAGAAAAAGGTATACATGACCATATAATCTAATATTATGGACCTTATGCTTATCAAAGAGACAAAGACTTACCTTATCGTTGAGATACCCAATCTTAAGAATATGTTCAACATTTGCCACTCCATCTGCCATAGTTAAATCTCCTTGAGAATCTCCAAGCAGTATGATGTTGCTGTTGTCCTTTAACTGTTTGAAGTACTCTGTATTTTTCAAGGCACCATCATGTTTGTTGTAAACATGAATCAGTTCCCCTTTAAATCCTTTTAATACGCCCTGTTAAACATGACAATAGTTAGTTCTAAGAATGGTCTTAGCAAATTAACAAGTGTCCCTTCTCTGTCTCTTTAGAATGTTTCCAAGAGGCTTTATTCTTTCAACCAACTTCAATTATATTATGCTTATCATAGTGAGAATAATGCTTTATTCAAAGGAAACTCATTTCTTCACTCACTCTAGGAAACCTTGTGTCCTCTCCCACTTTGAATCTAGTCTAATATCCAGAGTAGACACACTGAACTCAACAAACTTAAGTTACTTAATTGATTCTAACCAATCTTGAGTATCTACAGAGTGTACACCCAATACATTTTTTAAAAATACTTGAAAATTAATACTTTGACCCTGGCTCAGTGGTATATAGGCAGCCAACGGTGTTACACGGCTGGTCATGTGATCCCATCAGCAGTTTGGCTGATGCATTCTGCACCAGACCTAATGACTGGCTTTAATATAGGAAATGCCCATTTAATGCTCGAGTCGGAAGCTACTTCCTTAGTGTTGCAATGAATTAACAGTATGCATTTGATATGTTTATACCTACATTCTCATCAAAATCCATGAAGTTGGAAACTACTTTGACGTTGGGATGGTAGACACCGGCTTGATGAATGACTTCTTCTAAAATGTCTCCAATTCCAGCAGAAAATATGAATACGGGAATATTATGTTCATGGAGTTTATCAAAGAAATTCTCATACCCTTCTCTGTAAAAGCAGATTTGTTTTTTTAGAAAAGGAACTAAAGCCTGATACTATTACATTTTTTATTGCAAAAATAGAAATTTAACATATCCTCCCCCTAAAATATCTATGAAATAGGCAAGATGCTGGTGCATTTTTTTTCTTTAATGGAAAGTTTATTTATCTATGGTTTCAAAATCTAAAACATTTGATCGAAGATGATGTTTTGCATTAAAATCAATAAAAATATTAAGAAAAATGCTTTAACAAATATCTGTTCTCTTTTGAGCAACATGTCCTTCAGGTCATTCTGCTTTGCAAACGTAAAACAGTTTGCTTCTCAAAAAGCAAGGGTGTAGCAGGAATTCCTGCTGCACCTTATCTGTAAAAATGACAAGATAGGGAATTTTTTAAAAATTAACAAGCTTGTGGAACATCTACTTTCCTATTCCTCAGGCTAGAGGGCATGAAGATAAGTAAAGGTTGCATGTCAGATCCTTGTACTTCAACCTAATAGATGTATGGATAGAGAAGAGAGGAACTCAAGCATTCTGCTTAAGTAGTGCAAGGAAGGGGAGACACTAGCCTGCTAATCCAATCTGGTTTTTTTTTAAATTGGAGAGCACATATGGGCATGTAACAGCTTTCCATTTCTGTAATCCCCAACGAAGAAACCCATTCCTAAAGCTAATATTATGCCACATTTACAAAACTAGAGAAACGGAATACTAGGTTCTTACTTACTTCAGCATAACATCAGACTCCCTCACAATTTCAGCAAGTTTGTGCTTTTGTAATCCTTGTTCAATAAGCAAAGCATGTGATTTGTTGTACCTAAAATAAACACCAAAACATGTTATTCGTGTTCATGTAGGGTAAAAATTCACACTCTCTTACTGGAAAAGGAATGTTTCAAGTTAGGGTTGCTGACTTTTTTAGACACTTTTGGAATTCTGAGAACCACAGGCACTACAGATATTTTGATAAAATAGCCAAAGCAAAACAATGTGCCAGCCCAATCTTTAATGTAATAAAGTGAAATCTGTAGCATAATATCCTAAAATCCTAGGTGTGAAGTATTTCATTTTTATTATTTAATTTCCATGCTTTTTTCTTCACATAAATGCCCACAAAGCAGGTTACAACATCACAGCAAAAAATGCAAATCAATATATCAATATATCATTATAACAACAGTTTACAGTGGTAAAGGGAAGTTTTCCTTCTGCCCATACTTGCTGCATTTTGGGGAAGCCTTGCACCTTTTCTCTTGCATTCTAGAAAGTCTTGCTTATAATCTTTTCCCTGCTTTTGCACAAACTGTACAAAACTGTTCCAAACACCAGGACATTCTTTTCCTTGTTCAGTCATCCTAAGCGCATGGAAAACAACATGACCTGCTCTCCATGCCTAGCTGACCACATCTACAGAACTTGATTGTTATATTGTTTCGTGCCATATTAATCTCTAGTTACAATTTAATTAGGAGGCTTCATGCCTGTCTAGTTCCAGCTTCGATTCCCAGCCTTTACTCCATCGATGATAAATGATCACATGTAATCCCCACCTCTCACATGTAATTCCCACCTTATGCTTATGTATCAACCAATCAGCGACAAGCACACCTGTGGCAATGCTTGTAATATTCAATAAAAGAGGCTCTCAGGGGTCCGCCCAGAGAGACGCCTCATGTTACACCTGCCTCTCGTCTCCTGTGATTTTTCATTCCTACACAGTGGAACCTTGGTTCTCGAATGCCTTGGTACTCGAACATTTCGGCTCCTGAATGCCGAAAACCCGGAAGTAAAATACGGCTGTCGGCTATTGTTTCTGGGGTGCCTGTGCCAATCGGAAGCCACGCCTTGGTTTCCAAATGTTTTTGGAAGTCGAACGGACTTCCGGAATGGATTATGTTCGAGAACCAAGGTACCACTGTATATGCTAACTCATCTGAAAACATAACACAGAAATCCAAATAATTTATTTTGAAAAGGACATTGCAACATTTTCAATTCTCTATAGAATCAATCATTAAAACATATCAATCACTATCAAGTGGTTAGACTATATAATCTTGAGTCATATATGATAAACATATGCAATCAGATATTAACAATAATATAACCAGCTTCAAGGACACTGAAATAGTACTATATCAAATGGTATCAAAACCAACAAAATGCATAAAATAAAGTGTTTTAGACAGCTTCCCTAATGCTACTTCAATTGACTGCTAAACAATTAACTACATTAAAAGCAACTGCATGAATTCCCACCCTCTCCCCCCAATGTTCATCCATCTATTTCAGCTTTTTAAATTTTTCTCCCCCTTTAACAGGTCTAAACTGAATTTTTGCATAGGACTACACAGCAGGCCACACATGGCCTTTGTGCCATAAGTTCTCCATTACATATCTAAAGAGCCATTTAAGCTGCACACTATTTCCCCTTTTCCTGATCACAAATTCTTGAACAGCACTGGAAGATTTTTATGCCTTTAATTTTGACAACTGCTATCAGAAAGAAGGGTGTTGGAAACTCCATGGCAAAAGATAACTCAGGCAACCCTTTTGAAAGAAATCTAACTACTAGATTATGCCTTTTGTACATAATGGTACACTCTAATTGGCTGCTATTGTTTTACCAAAACAATGAATGTTTACTCATGCAATATTGTTTTGGAATTCATTTTAAATTCATTTTATATTTTGGAATTCATTTTAAATTTTGAGTGTAAAATATGGAAGTGTGCTTCAGTAATCAAGTCAATCTAACAATTAAGATGTAAAAGTTTGCTATAATATTAACCATTACAGAAAACTTACCACTCAACCATGTAAGGATACTTCTCTTCAACTGTAAGACTTGGATCAATTTCAATAGCATAATACATTTCTTTCAACTGGTACAACTGAAAAAAAAGAAAAGTTCAAACATTCTGCATATGTTGTACTCCATGATGACAACTTTTGTGCTTTGATCAAATAATCTAAACAAATTTGCTACTTTAATCCTTGTATATTTCCTGTTAACATGTGTATAAGAATAATTTCCTGGTTTTGGATGCCCTGCACAATGGAGGATTGCTGCTGTGGTTGCTGCTGCTGCTGCCACCCTAGTGCTAAAGCTTTTCAGTAAAAAGATCAGGAAATATTCACCCTCCACATTAAAAATCTATTTCAGTTCAGGACTTTTGCTTTATGGCCCAAAAACCAATTAACAAAGCAACAATAGGAAATAAAAGTTGGCATATTGATTGGACCCAATGCCATCAAGGGCCAGTTTGGAATCCAGTGGATCTTGGGATTCTCATTGTGTTTTTCTGCCGAAAGTCTCAAACAAGAAAGAACTTGAGTCATCCCATTGGTGGTACTTCCACCCACCTGTACTTTTGGCAGGCAAAACAGAGTTCTGTGCCAGAGCGGTGATGCAGGATCACATCATGGGTGAAGACCAGTGGAACTGCTTTGGGATGAGTGGAAGAAAACCACCACTGCATCCTGTGCAACATACCAAGGGTTTGGAATTCACTGTGGCATAAACCGTTGTGTACTGAAGTCCACCATCAGATGCAGAAAATGTTATTTTCACTTCGGAGATAAGTGTAACACACTTTGAGTAAAGAGAAAAAAGTGGGGCCAACAGAGCACACTCGTGAAATAATTTGACATTAAGCTTGAGTGGAGTAATCCTTTACAAGTGTTGTACTGTAAGTGGCCACAACAAGGGGCAAATAAGTAATTTTTAGGATTACCTTTTTGCGACATTCCTCTGTTATAAGTTTGCAGTTGTCAATGATGTCTGAAAGATGTACAGAATGTTATTAGAACAGTGCATGATTCTAACTTGCCCTAAATCAGTGCAATAGTTTTAACCTGTTAAAAAAAACTAACAATGCTATTTGTTTTAGAAGTTATAAAGCAATTATTAAAATCAGTGTGTTAAAAAGAGCTACAGATATCAAAGCATCTCCTTTTGAAAATCATTAACTTATTTCATTAAAGGAGGATCTTCCACCCCATATTTGCATAATATGCATACACAGAGTTTTCATGAACGAGGTGTAATAAATTGCAAGGGAAGAAAAACATTACTAAGGTTACTGAATTGAGAGGGGACTTCTTAGGATCAAATACTGATTATCACCTAGTATTATAATTCTAGTATCTACTTAAATATACAACAGACCATATCTAATGCTCCAGCTCCATTGCTGCAATGAACTTCCCTACCTGCAATAGACTTCCTCTTCCTTTGTTTTCCCTCTAGCCCCCTGTGGGTCGACAAAATTTATTTCAGAGGGATGGGGAGTCCTCTGGAGTAGAATTCGGAAGAGGAAATGGAAGCACCACACCCAAAGCATTGGACACAATCCATAAATTCTAGAGAAGCCTATTCAGAAATTTCAATGAGTTCAATGGAGCTTTCTACCAGGTGAGTAGATAGATGTTTGCAGCCTATCTCATAAACAATAAATAGTACTTACTATTTATAGTACTTACTCATAAACAATAAATAGTACTTACTATGACATGTTGGACATCTTTTGCCATTGTGGGAAAATCTACTCAGTGTCATATCAAAGTCTGTAATTATCTGTAAAAGGCAGATGAAACAAATTATAAATCACAAGCACAAATGTTAAATGCCTAGAATTTAAGCGAGGGACAAAGTTTAAAAAATATACATTGAATGGCTCATAGTGTAGAAGTATGAGGAAAAGTGTGTGTGAACCTTGAGTTCCCGTGCTCCTCTGGAAAGCTTGCAAGAAGGAATTTGGAACTTTTTGCTGCCATGTTTGACTAACCACAGCTTAGCACAATATCAGCACCAGGACAAACTGAGGTTAGTTTTAACTATGGTTTACAAAAACAAGCAAACTTCAAATCATGAGTTGCGAAGGTGGATTATTTTAGTAAACCATTTTTTAGATTAAACGTAATTTAGGGTTCAGATGTAATACGAAGCTACAGTTAGTCTAAATCAGAGGCAAAATATTCCATCCTTCTCCTCATGGTCATGCCAAAGGCAGAAGGCCTTCTCGGTAGTGGTGCCTCCTAGCAGATGTCAAGGCATAAGCAACTATCTTACTTTTAAAAGACATCTGAAGACAGCCCTGTTTAGGGAAGTTTTTAATGCTTAATGCTGTATTGTATTTTTAATATTCAGTTGGGAGCCGCCCAGTGGCTGGGAAAACCCAGTCAGATGGGCAGGATATAAATCTATTATTATTATCATTATCATTATTATTATTTTATTTTAAAAGGGGTGGAGGGGGGAGGAGCATACAAGTCTAGGATCATCCCTATAATGCAAGCAAATGTAGCCAATATCAGTGCATCAACATTATTAATCAAAAAGGCATTACTAAAAATGATGCAATTATACACCTGAGTTGTGATGAGTGTGTTACTAAGAATATTTAAATAAATCCCACAACTCTATGGATCTAGTAAATGTCTCTCTCTCTCTCTCTCTCTCTCTCTCTCTGTGTGTGTGTGTGTGTGTGTGTGTGTGTATATATATATATATATATATATATATATATATATATATATAGTGATTTTGACTTTGCTAAACAACAGTTGCATGATGGTTAATTTCTACAAATGTGTTTTAGTCTTCACCTGAAGTTTCGCAGCTCCTCCTTTGATGAGACCACAGATAATTTCTTCCACCCTTTCTGGGTCCCTGATATGGACCGTTTTCTTCTGAAATTCTGGCATCTAGAAAACATGAACAAGAGGTAGATATTAATTTTATAAAATAGAGCATTTCACAAGTTCTGTGGATTTCAGGCTTATAGGATAAAATACAATACCATTTCTTTAGAAAGGGAAATTGATGGGTGCGCTTAGTCAACATTCATATAAATCTTTATCAAAACATCTTTACATTTATTCACAAAACTCTTTACTTTCGACTGTAATTATAAGCACTTTGCAACTGGTGAGGATATGAAGCACAAAGTCACTACTGCTGTTACCATGTTGTTAGATACAGGCTGAATAAATGTGTTGTATAGTGGCAGGCCTCAAAGCTTTATCATAGTTTTGGAAGATCCTTCGAAAGCATAATTGCATGCATTGGCAAGAAAGATGTTATGTCAAGTTTCAACTCCGATCTAACATGAATATAAACACAAGTCCTCATATTCGCTCCTACCCTAGGATTCTGATCCCCATAGGCCACACAGCATCCGCAGTGATCTATAGAGTCCCTGACAGACCATGTAGCACATTTGGAAGAAGTCACAGAGTCAATATAGGTAGTGCAGACTGCAGACGGTAATGATTTTCATAATTCAAAGCCTAAAGCTTATAGGCACGACTCTTGTGCATAACATGGGAAAGACCAGAAGAAGCAAGTAGGCTTTGCAGATAACCCCCAAAGCAGCAACTCACCTGGGGGATATGTTTTGGTCAAACCACATTATTTTCACTGGACAAAGCAACCAAACATCTTGCCCTATCACCAATGTAGGTAATCAACATAGCTAGGGAAGAAATACTACCAAGAGATAAGAGCTGGAACAGTACAATTACATCATGGCAACATCCTTTCAGGAAGGATGACAAGCTTCCTGTCTCTCAAAGAATGGAATCCATTTGCTTAATGACTCAGTTTTAAATATGTGTATACTTATGACAGTATGTGTGTTGCTGACATAGCTATGAAGGTATCTTGGTTGAGGCATGCCATTCTTGCTAAGCTACATACAGAAGTAAAATCAGACACAGAAGCTACTGGGCACAAAACTTTGCCCCTCTATAGTTGACATTGGGTGCCTTCACTGCACTTTTTCGGTGTCTGCTGAAAACATTTTTGTTTAGCCAAGGCTAGCCAGACATGTGGAAGCTATCATGCATTTTAATCTGATTTTAGCTGTTTTCATTTTTTTAATGTTCTAAATACTTGCTCTAACTGCTTTTTGCTGATAATGTTATTGTTTTATTGCTTTGAGGCTTTATTACAATCAAGTGGTATATAAATCTTAAAGGGGACGGAATCTGTATTTGTTGAAAATCCTCTAGGAGGGTCACAAGTGAGTTGTTTGTTTTGTCACAATAAGCTAAAATCTACTTATCTGGTTGATAAGCTATTGATCAGTAACAGAGACAACAAGCCCTATTATTTTTTAACCTTAATAGCATATACCAGTGGGAACCCAAACTGGAATATGCATATATCAATATTTAATTGATCCTAATTTTAAAAAATGATGACACAGATATAGTGTTAACAGTGGGATGGTGCTTCATGTAAACATCATGCAAATTTACTTAGTTATTTTCTAATTTTTGTTTATTAAGGAAAAATAAAATTGTTTGCCAGAAAGAAAATAATCCAAAAAGACTAGTTTATTTCTTAATATTGCATTATGAAAATCACCTAAGGAAGGTAGTACTGATATAAGAAGCTGCACAAACATGGTATAAACTGGAAGGCTTGGGAAGCTAAGGTGGAATTTACACACATATAAAAACATTGTGAAAATGCTTTTGTTAAAAGCGTTTTGAAAAATATACTGAATTTGCCATTAGCTCACCATCGCCATCTAGTGTCACATTTGTATAATGCACTTTACAACACACTTAAAATGTCTTATTTGCAGCTGTATAGCTGAGTTGTAAGTACAAAGGAGAAATAACACTAAGTCCCAATGCAAGATTTAGGATCGAAAGTACTTGATCTTTCGGTGGGAGAAATTAGTTTTAAAAGAAAATGCAGAAGATGGACCTTATGGATTTAACCTACAATTTTAATGAACTAAGCTTCTGCCCTATTTCATTGCTTTCACTACATTTTTCTATATTTCTGACAATATAGAGCATACTTAGGTGAACAAACTCTGAGGAAAATTACTAAGTAATTTATTAGGCACTCATATATACTTATTGTCCGCTGAAAGTAGAAAAGTTCTTTATACTCAATCAATCCCCAGACATGTCAACTTTGAAGAAGTCTAAGCAAATTTAAGGTTTCTTTCAGTGCAACATTAAGCCAATATGGTCTGGCACAAAGTGCTAACGTAAGATTTAGTAGTACCACAAGAATGCTGTCATAAACAAAGCTCTACTTTGTTAATAATTACTTGAGGTACTTGCAGCCCTCTGCTTAACTACAGTTATACAGGACACATGGAACCGCTAGTTAAAGATTGCAGATAGTAGGGCCCAGAAAGGCTAGTAAGAATAAGGTTATCTGGACCGCAAGTTGCTTATGTCTTCATATCACTGATCTCCGTGCATCCCAATATTAAAGAATTTTATTTTCCTAAAACTGCCCTTAACTGATTAAAAAAGCAATCCTATGCTCATCCCAAGTAAGTGTGTATTAGAACAGCCCAGTTTGTTTTGCTAATACAGATAATACATTCTGAATTATGTGATTTAATGTTTAAGATAAACTTTTCATTCAGAAATATTTCAGATACTTAGCTCAGATATCTCTTTCAACAAAGCAAACATTCATACCTGGCTGCTGATAGGAATGGATTTGTCCATCTGTTCCAAGAGTGACAGTGGGGCCATGCTAATTACATGGTGCTAAAATTGTATACCCATAAAATACTATGCATGTTGAAGAACAGTAGTTGCAAATATAATATTAGGTACAGTTATCAAAGTTTAAAATATTGTCAGCTACAGTTATTCATTACACTGTTTTGGAAACACCTTGAAACAAGACTCCTAAGAACGGCAAACAACAGAACAGTGTATTTATAAACAGATAGCCATGTAAGCCTACTCTTCTGGTATATAAAGTTCCCACAGCATTGCCAAGTCTGTTTATCAGTGCTTATTTAAAGTAAAGAGCTACTTTACAACCTTCTGAAAAAACAAGCTAACTTAATTTCTATTCTACATTAACTATTTCAGTTTTGGTAGGACTTCTTATCAGGAAGAGCTTTATTGCCTTTTTCCTTCTAAAAGATACGAATTAAAACATTCTACATACAAACTACATACAGCTTAGGAAATGTGGCAAGGATTAATTATGAAAAGTAACAATCAGTTGCATTTATGGCGTGAGGCATGGTCAATATAAATATGGCAACAAATTAAGGATCTATGCAGTTTCAAAATTTGTGCTGTAATTAAGGAGTTCTTTGCCTTTGTGTTGCAAAGAATGGGACTAGATAGTGTCCCCTGCTATATAGACTGCTGGGAATTTTTCTCACTACCTTTAGTGGTACATAATTGGAGGAGAGGAGTCCCCTATAAGCAATGAGGTTCTCAGGGCAGAATTGCTGCAGGCCCTCTGTAGTGTAGGCGACAGTGGACCTCAGCAACCAAAGTGAGAATTTTGCAGCTAAAGGCAGCAACACATTCTCCCCTTGCTTATAATAAAAAGTGTGATAGGGCTGGATAGTTTTTGATCACTCATCTGCCACATGATGCCCTGGCTGGGAATAGGATCAGGTTACAAGACAGTAACCTCAGAAAAAATTGGGATGGGTCTTGGTTTCAAATATAAATGTTTGGGATCAGACTAAGGGGTTTTTTTTTTTTAAAAAGCTAGTATTCCAAGCTTTGAACAGCTTTGTAATCCAGACACTGTATTCAACCCTGAGTATGCAGATGTTGTCAGACTCTACAGCCCACATCAACCTGGACCACTGGCTAAAATACTTGCAGATTATGGGAGTTATAGGGGTATATGTTATTATTTGTGTTGTCTACTTAAGAAAAATAACTTATTAAGGTAAGAATTTAAAGTTTTTTTGCAGTGATGGTAATAGTCAGTTAAATGAGAAAGAACTATCAGTTCTCTCCCAGGTTTAGTAGACAAAACTTTTAATGACAATTACTACAGCACATTAAAAGCACAGAGCTTTAGCTGTTTAAGAAGCATACCTGATAGTGTCATTTATCTCATTCTTGAACTAAAACATACACAAATATGTTATAAACGTCTGCTGCCTGCATGCTACTGATACACTAACAGACACACACATTTTGCTACTACTAAATTCTTTTCAACTGATGGCATGATGCAATGGATGGAAATGCACTTCACATCCAAGAATAACAAAGTGGTTGCATGCAAACTAAGCTTAATAAATCTAGAAGGTCTTGATGTGTATAGATGAAGCAACACGTAAAAAATCATATCAGTAAAGGATGCCTGCTACAGTTAAGAGTCTTACTCAGAACATTTTTTGATGCTAGAAAACTCTAGACTTGAAGTCATTTTGAACTTTGGATCTGCAACACTTACAAAATGAAAAATAAGTGTTGAAGTCTGGACTGTGGTTGCTTTTGGACAACAGAGTTGTCAGGAGTTTTCCTTTTTTTTTTTTTTAAAGGGGGAGTACCTGTGTGCTGAGTTTAGGGCACTCTTGCTTCTTCTGTTCTTGATGCTTTCCTACTGCAACAGCACAGGTGACAAGCAGACTCCAGAGATGCAGGGCTTGCATACAGGCTGCCAACAAAAACCAAGCAAACCGCTTAAGAAATGGTCTGCCACATTATTCAACGGTCAGTATTGTGTGTATAAACAAAGTATACACAGAGATTAATCTGGATAATTCCAGATTTATTCATATACATTCTGATCTATAAACAGATTTCAACAGTCTGGGTCAACCCACAAATCCATGCATTTGTTCTATTCATAGTTAAAAATGCTAAAAATGCTAACAGAGCAATCCTGAGCATGTTTACTGAGAAGCAAGTTGCACTGTGTACAATGTACTTCAAGGTACTTCAAGGTAAGCATGCAGAGGATTACAATCTAAAATGACAATTTTATGCATATATACCAGGGAGTAAGCCCTGCTAAACACATTTACTTCTCAGTAAACATGGACAGGATTGAATTGCATGATGTTTAGAATTAGCAGCAAACTATCAAAATAAGATAAACCTGCACAAAGCTGGCAATACTGGCTCAAAAGCCAAAGCTCTGTTTACAACTTACCGGAGGAGCTTGCTGAGGCAGCTGCAGCCGCCAAAAGAAAATTCTTCCAGCTAAGTAAACACTAATATAGCAGCACAAGGTACAGCTGAGGGCGTTTCCAAAAGCAGCCTGACTAATCCCTGAGCAAAAAACCCGAACCCTGTGACGTACGTTAGGAAGGCACGGCATAACAATCCAGCCTGCCAGATTTACAGATGATCAGATGAGAAAGCAACAACAGAACCCCAGAACCTCAACCATCAGGCAGTTCTGACTGATCAGCAGGCAAATTAGGACTGCTGTAACAAGAGCAAAGTGCTTATGTGGAAAGCAAATCCTATTTTATTATTTTAAAGAATTCGAGCCATGTATTATCAACATGCTGCTGAGACTTACTGGAGTAAACAATATTTCTGTCTTATGATGCCTATGTTACTCAGAGCATTCACAGATGAGGTAAATTATGATACGTACTTCTAAATGTTTAATTAAAACATGAGGCAGAAGTCAATAAGGTTGATTGGTTTGAATATGGAAGATAGAAGAAGGCCTAATTGTCTTTCGACAGATACAAAACAAAGGGGAACATTTCTAGGGTTAGGGCAATGTTCTCCAGATGTTGGGTCTCCAGATGTTGTTGGATTACAACTGCTCTCATACCCACACAATTTAGCCAGTGGTCAGAGATGACGTGAGTTGTGGTCCAACATTGCTTAGGGACCCAGGGTTGAAAACCATTGGCAATAGAGGACCACCTCCTCATTGTAAATATTTTATATTATAAAAAATAAAAAGGTAGTCTTGAGTTTTGACAGCAGCAGTGTAAAGTTCCTGTATTATGTCAAATATTTCCTACATGGCCTGGGATCCTGACTGTGCCCTCCACCTACTAAAACTAAATAGGAATTAGTTCATTTTTAATTGTGTGGTCAGCAGCATAAAATATGTAAAAACTGTTCCTCATGATGTGAAGTTTGAATAGGGGTGTTAATTATGCCTTTTTCATAAAAGCAGCAGAGGTACACCTCTGTAATCAAGTATGTTATAACAGTAAATTGAGAAGCACCATGTCAACCTATTGTTCTGTATTCATCGTCACTATATCCTGTGATTTTTCTACTGTTTTTAAAGGCAATATTGAATATGTACAACTTGTTAACTGAATTAAAGATGACCAAATTATTTTAATTGTTATCTAATTTAAATAGAATATTTATTCTCAAATACAGTTAAATTATTTTTGTATGGGGATTTACCCATATACTATTATTAGTATTTCTGCCACAATGAAGGAGGAAAATTTCTCCAAAGTGTGGAATCAAGAACAAAATGAAGAAATACATTCTACAAAGCCAGTGTCTTTTTCAATATTAAAGTCTACAGCTGTTCAACTGTCTGCTCCAAGAATAATGAGAGGCAGAGACATAAGGATCAAATCAGGGATGTCCCTGACAAAAGGAATACTTGAGAAGTATACTGGTTTTATAATTTATCTGTAGGAATACTTTAGTTGAAACATGGCACAGAGGTTATTCTGAAAAGAATGCAGCTTGCTCATGGCAAGGTTTTAACATAGTACATCCATATATAGCCTGTAAGATGTCTAACATTGTGTATGTATTAGCTTCCTTAAAGTAACACTTATTAAAGTTTTTCAAGAGTGTCAAATTAAGGCTGTGCCAGCTGCAAGGAATGATAAAACCACATGACACAAAGCTGAACAGGCACCAAAGGATTTCACAGTATAATGTAATTTACAATTGTATCAGTACAACATACTAATAATACTGTGATGGAAAAAAAATTCCTTAATGCCACACACTGAATAGGGAAAAGTGAATACTTAAGAAACTGAGGTCAGGATAGATTGAGGGTAAAGGTTAAAATGCTTAAGAAGTTACTGTTTCTTGGCCAAGAAGAGATAATATATGGCCAGTAAGAGATAATAAATACTAGGAGTTTCCATTTGAACATTTTCCACAGCAAGGCAAAGTTACTGGAAAAACCTACAGCAACGCTTCACACCCCTTATTTGAAAGTCTGTTGTTATTACTAAAGCTGACCACTATTAAAACTGCTTTAAACTAGGTTGTGAGACTTTAGCAAAGACTCTGCCTCTACTATATATCAAATAATTTCAGAACCATACAGATCCACAAATCTGCAGAATAATATTTACTACGATGCAATATATATGGAAAGCTAAATCAAAATTTTTGTCAAGGCTTCAACCAGAAACCTCATGGTGACCTATCTGGCACTGTACTCAGGCTGGAAACCCCTCTTTAAGCACAGCAAATGAGCCTTGGTGCACAGGCATCAGCACCTGAAGGGGCAAGCAATATAATGCAACTGAGTTGACCAGATCTGGTATAGTATTAAGAGTTTGGCTTTCTGCCTTGCCCAGGCATCTTCAGTATCTTCTACCCTGTTGCACTTCAGGCTTCATCACAGCACCTCTCTCACTGAATTATTTGTAACCTTGTGGGCCCACCTAGGCAATCCTCTTTGGCTCGAAACAAGAAGCCAAGATAGGCACCTTTCTCCAAACACCTTGTATATATCCTAAGCCTGCAACAATGGAAACAGATCCTATAAAACTGGACCAGATGGTGCTCTGGTCACTTCTACAACTGCATCAAGGACAGTGTCTAAGTCAGAATAAATATGAGCAATTTTATTCTCAAAGTGCCTAGCAAATGTTTAGTAGCAGGCCTTCAAAGGTTCCAGCATATCTTCCCCAGGAACTAGATGCAATAGCTCCATCAGCACTAAAAAACCCAAAAACCTTCTATTGAACAGCTGCTCAAGGATTAAAAGGCTGGGAAGATTGTTTTGCTGCCTGATAACATGCTCTTCCATGTCTCCAGTAGTAGTTACTATGAGACTTTTATCACCTGTGTTGTAGCTACCATTCTGTTTGTTTTACTGCCCACAGTCCTCTATTAAACCACGACGTTAGCTAGGTAGGGGAGGGTGCTTGATAGAGATGATGTCAACAGCCTTTTCCTTCTCACCATACCATTGTGAGACCAGCAGCCATGTCAAAAGGAAAATCCCAAAACATCCAAGAACCCATCATATTCCATAAATATCTGGTGGCAGACCAACTTAATGGTCCATCACCTCTGCAGAGGGGGTGTCAATCCAAATTTCTGAGGAATTGGTCTAGTTGTAATGACAGGTTTATAGAACCCCTACCATTTCAGACATCAAACCTGCTACTCAGTCAAAAATACTAGGTCAGGAGTGTGTCCGACAATATGTGTTGGGCAGGAGACATTGAAAGAGCCCTATGATTGTCACAGCAGCCATGAAGTTCCAAGCAGATCACCCTAAGGTGGCCCAGGTGTAAGTATTGTCCCAGTGAAATGTCCTGGGAGTTTCCAACACAATGTCTGAGACCAGCTCATCCTGTCCAGGAAAGGAAACTGATGGGCAGTGGGGTCACTAGACCACCAACAGAATTCTTATATGTCTCTCTGGCCCAACACCAAATACAAACACTCAAACCCAGCTCACATACAAACTTGTCCCTAGTGAAGGAGGTGTCAGTAACAACCCTTCCCTGGCCCTCTAGTCCATATTGGTACTGACAAAGCTGAAATACATCAACAGCTCTCACTTTATCATGGATATATATTTTTATTGTGGTTTGAAATGACATTCAAGAGCAGCAGCACATAACCAGAGTACAAATCAACAACACAACCCTAAATCCTCTGGCTTGGGGGAGCACCTGAAGAGGGGAACTCACCACTTTTGCTTGACTGGCGTGTCCAATGCATACACAGTCAGCACTTGTTGGGGTTAAACCTAAAGCATTCTGTGTAAAACTGACTTATGTGGTAACAAAGGAGAAAATTATCTTTTTTTTGTCTAAATCATTTTTTTAACTAGCATAAGTGAGTGAACTTTAGCTAACCCCTTTTCAGTACAGAAAAAATGTTTGGAACTAGTATCTTGGTACACTGAGTGAATGTAAGGACAGAACCTATAGATAATAACCATGACAACCAATACTCTGGCACACTAGAGGCAAGAAAGACACCAGCTATGTGGAATGATCTCACTTTATCATAAGTTATTGAATAAAGAATGAAATTAACAAGGTAGAACAGCTAATGAATAAGATAATAAATCAAAAGAAGGACACTGAAGAATAACTGTATTTAACCATGGCTATTCAGAGGAACTCAAAACTCCTGATTTGCTTAGATATGAAGTGGGTTGTAACAGCTATAGAATGTTTTATTTTAACTATATGATTTCTCCCCTTAGTATTTCATGCAGGCTTTCATAGAAAGGCCCTTCTACCTGGCCCAGGAAAAGGAAGTCAAGAAACTGTGGTAGCATGGAACAAAGGGGGGAAACTCTTTTTCGTGTTTATTGCTGTCCTGCTGCTAGCATTGCTTCTCACCTCCTCTTCCTGGTGAGTGTAGGCATTTCTACAGCTACCCTCCTGCCAACCTAGCAGTTTGAAAGCACGCCAGTGCAAGTAGATAAACAGGCACTGCTGTGGTGGGAAGGTAAATGGCATTTCTGTGTGCTCTGTTTTCTGTCACGGTGTTCTGTTGTGCCAGAAGCGGTTTAGTCATGCTGGCCACATGACCCAGAAAGCTGTCTGTGGACAAAAGCCGGCTTCCTTGGCCTGAAAGCGATGAACGCTGCAACCCCATAGTTGCCTTTGACTGGACTTAACCATCCTGGGGTCCTTTACCTCACCTTTACCTTTTACAGCTACCCACCTGCTCTTATATGATGCCTGCAACAAGCCCAAGGATGTGTGTGCACAAGCATGCACACACACATTTTAAAATCTGCAAAACTAGACTGGAAATAAGCAGATAAAAACATTGACTCCATCACAGTTCTGATGGCACTTTCCAATTTATCCTAGTTATTTGGTAACAACTTGGAGAAGAAAATATGAAGACTCTCTAAGCACACGCTCTACCTTGGACAGCAACCACAAGAACACGAAAAGCACAAATTATTACAGGAGTAAGGGTACTTTGTAAGGCTTAACTATGTTCTGGACCATAAACAACCCTATGCTTAATTGCTCATTATTTCAATATGTGTACACTGAGTTAAACTACTGCTTGATATCAACCCAAAACAACCCTAGATCAAAACAAACAAAATCCAATTATATGCCTAGAGTATATTATTCCAAGAATAACTGAAGTGAAATGTTTGGACAGAATTATCGGGGGTGTGTGTGTGTAAGTAAACATTCACACAATTTGCTTATCCCATCTAGTTTTCATATTATATTTTTTTGCATAATTTCTTTGGGATAACACTGAACTGCTATGAATCAAGAAAAATGAACATAAAAGCTATATTTCTTATAAACATATCAGTTCTGTGTAACAGCTTCAGGACAAATTATGTAAACACAAAAACATTTCAAAACAGAAGTTAAACATAACCAGTGAGTTTTTCATGCCCATAGCTCCACTAACACTGCAAATAACTGTACAGCTGCAGAAGTCAGCAAACATGGGAATAAGTGCTGGGATACTAGGATCTACATTCATCCAACAAAATGACCTTTCTCACTTGTGACTCAAATTGCAACTATTAGTCAGCACATTTGTGATAACTATCAAGATGCTAGGAAGAATCAGTTTACAGAGAAACTAGGACAGGGCAAAGGGTGCCATTAGGCCTCCTACAGCAATTTTATTCCAAGGCTTTCTAAAGCTGCACTCCTACATTTCTTACCAGAAATGAAGTTTCACTGAATTTAACGGCCTTGCTTCTGGTCATACATATTTAGGACTGAGTTTACAGAACCTGTATTATTTCAAAACTAGCACGAAGTTAAAAATTTACTGGGTTAAATTCTGTTTCTAAAAAACACACACACCATAGGTCCAATTCTTCCTTTAATGGTGGTAAGTTAAATCCTGCACAAAGAACCATAAGCGGACCTTGTACTTATTTAAGAAAAGAACAAACAAATCTGATATGTCCAGGCTTTCCTTTTCCTATGCTAATCGGAAAAACGTCCAACAGAACATTATTTGGGTTAAAACTCCAAAGAGCACAAAGATTAAGCGAAGAAATAATGAATAGCCAGCTATATTAGGGTTGCCATATGCCCAGGTGTTCCCGGACATTTCCTCTTTTTTCGGGGGGCGAACATGCCCATTCGGGCGGATTTTTACATTTTATATGAAATGTCTGGGTTGGGAGAGTTATTTTTAATTGGTTTGATTGATTGATTGATTGATTGGGGGGCATGTGCATGCTCGGGAGGGTGCAGTGCCCTGGAAGCAGAAGTCCTGAAGCGACTGCAAGGTCTGGAGTGAAGATCAGGTAGGAACTGTGGTTCTGCCTCCACTGCCAGCCCATCACCAGCATCGCTGCCAGGCCTGTGTGCCTTTTTCCCCAGCTCGGGCTGGCCGTGGCATGCAGAGCAGTTATGCATGGTGAAGCCGCTGCCAGCCCAAGCTGGGGAAAGAGGCGTGCGGGCCTGGCAGCAGCGGTGCTGCCGCCTCCACCAGGAAGAACTTTCTGACAGTAAGAGCAGTTTTTAAGCAGAGGTTGAATGGCCATCTGTCATAGATGCTTTTGTTGAGATTCCTGTATTGCAGGGAGTTGGACTAGACTGCCCTTGAGGTCCCTTCCAACTCTACCATTTTATGATTCTATGAAGGTTCCCTGTCACTTGGCATACAGTATTGTGAACATGGGCTATTATAAAGACTTCCCTCCTTGCAAATTCAGCCAACTCAGAATTCTGCTGCTCATCTTTTGCCAAGGAATGAATATAGGGAGTGCATGTGCTCAGTCAACTGCACTGGTTGCTCATTTGCTTACAGGTAGACTCCAAGTACTGATCTATAAAGCTAGGCTCAGTATTCTTTAGGAAATATATTTCTTGTTTAAGCATGCATTGAGTCTGAAACTAGAAACCTAAGGAATTTAGCCTGTGCACTATCACTTAACTCTGGATAGGGAGGGAACTGCAGAGAAGCCTCCTTGCACCAAGAGGCCAAAACAGGTCAGAAAACACTCGCTAAACTTCATAAAAGCAAACAGACCAGCCCTCCTCATTTATCTGCAGTTTGTTAACTTATCTGGTTTTATGTCCAAAAGTATTCATTTCAACAGTGTTATGCTGATATTTTGTTAAATTGTTGAAATGCTGTAATTCTATTATTTAACTGTTTTCCTAAGTTAGTATGGATTTCAGTGGGTTTATACATTTTGATATTATCCTCTGTTTCGTAACTTTAAGCCATAGCTTTCCACAGAAAGAAACAATTATTAATGTTCAGCTGAAACTGAATGAAATGGTTTTGCTGACTGTAGCCAGCCTTTGTGATCTCATCTGCACCTCCGCTGCAGAAGGGCTGAGTTTAAATATTAATTATTATATTAATGCTACTGTTCATTGTTGTTTTATAGTTTTATTTGCTTCCTAACTTGTCATTAGTATAACAGATATAGGCCCTTTATAAATATTAATGAATGCAGTGCTCATATACTTGCATAAGTATATACAGTGGTACCCCGCAAGACGAATGCCTCTCAAGACGGAAAACCCGCAAGACGAAAGGGTTTTCTGTTTTGGAGGCGCTTCGCAAGACGAATTTCCCTATGGGCTTGCTTCGCAAGACGAAAGCCCATAGGGAAATCTCCGGGGACCTGTTTTAAATTGCTGGCGGTCGGGAGCAAAGACTTTTGCCCACAGCCGGCCTTCAGAAGAGGTCCTGGACCTCTTCTGAAGGCCGGCGGGGGGCAAAAGTCTTTGCTCCCCCCCCCCGCCTGCCTTCCCGGGACAGCGGAGACTTCTCCACTGCCCCGGGCGATCTTAAAATGCTGGCGGGTGGGAGCGAAGCGTTCGCTCCCGACCCCCAGCATTTTAAAATCTCCCCGGGACAGCGGAGGCTTCGCTCCCGCCCGCCAGCATTTTAAAATCGCCCCGGGACAGCAGGGGCTTTTAAAATGCTGGCGGTCGGCAGCAAAGCCCTCCTGTCCCCGGAGCTTGCGGGGCGGGAGGTGGGAAGAAGGGCTTTTCTTCCCACCGCCAGCCTTCAGAAGGCTGGCAGTGGGAAGAAAAGCCCTTGTCCCCCCCCCAGCCTTCAGAAGAGGTCGGGGGACAGACTGTCCCCGGACCTGGTCTGAAGGCGGTTTCCCTAGGAACGCATTAATTGATTTTCAATGCATTCCTATGGGAAACCGTGCTTCGCAAGACGAAAAACTCGCAAGAAGAAAAAACTTGTGGAACGAATTAATTTCGTCTTGCGAGGCACCACTGTATACTTATATATATAGTTTGAAACCTATGTGATTGGCCTGATTTGATTCTTGCTTTTTCTCCATTTAAAATAAACAGAATTTGAGGCAATGGTGTTCAGTCCACAGAATAACAGAGCTGTGCTTGTTTATCACAACAGTCTGCAGTCACAATCTCTAGGCACGAACGTCCTTCAGCACTAACAAAAATTATCCCATTCTGGTTTCATAATATGGCAGCATTTACTTCTTCCAAACCCTTGTTCAGCTTTTTAAACAAATATAATCCTAATCACACCAAACAATGGTTATGTCTGAATATTATGCTAAACAAAGGTTTACTGCAGGAGTAGGAAACCTCTGGAATTGGGGCTAAATGACCCCAGGACTCACCCCAGGCCATACCCCTACCTGACCCCACTTCACACCCTTCATGGGTGTTTTGCATAGCTGGAATGTATCCTTGACCTTCAATAATTCCTCTTGCTTACCAGGATGCAGGTGTGTGTGTGTAGAAACAGCTGACTTGTGTGGCATGAATGCAGCGTACCATACAAAGCGTCACATCATTACCTTACTCACATTTTGCCTATGGCCCCCACCCATACTGGCAAACTACCCTGGAAGGTTGTCCATTACAAAATGTGGTTCTCAGGCTGAAAAATGTCTCCTACCCCTGGTTTAAGCATGTTGTCAATGAACCTAGTTGAGGTGTGGGCTTATATGATTCCCCTTCTCTCTCTTTTTAAAATTGTTTTTAAAATACAACTTTATTGAATAATACAATCAAATTTCCAGATATATCTGCAAAAACACAATTATTTACATATTTGCCAAACATATACTGTGAAAAAGGATAAAAGATAAGAAAAAATGAAAAAAGAAAAAGAAAGGGGGAAAAAGGAAAATGCTGTTTTCCAAAAACAGTAATTCCAGAATTACACTTACATACATTATAAAACAAAAATTTAATTAAAATATCTTAAAAGACTTCCACCGCCTAAACCACACTTTTTTTGTTATTTATGCTTCCCCTTCTCGTTTCAGGGCTGCCATGAGGAATTCAAAAGCTTTACTTCTCTTTCTCATTAGTCACAATTTAGAGTTTCAGCCAAACTGTAAACTGTGGATTATGTTGAACTATAGTTAAAGTTGGCTTGTTTTAAACAAACAAAAGTTTACATAAATGAAGGTTTGTTGGTCCAGATTACATATGACAAATGATGGTTAAGTAAAAACTTCTGAAGTTCTCCTTCTGATTGTCTGAGAGGGACATATGAACCAACACTCACCCTAGCTCTTTCACATTACACTAAACTATGTTTTAGTGTGCTGTTCAAACATGGAGAAAGGCTAAGAAACTTATATATGGCCTAATGAGGCATCAGAATTGACAAAACCAAGTTACAGACGTTGCTACACCATCAGGGGTCAGGGCACCCAGACTCGGAGTGCCAACAGACAGAAAACGAAAACAGCTACAAATCACAATTTGAATGTATGTTTGAAACACTCTGGTTTCCGTCATGGTGTTCTGTTGCTCCAGAAGTGGTTTAGTCATGCTGGCCACATGACCCAGAAAGCTGTCTGGACAAACGCTGGTTCCCTTTGCCTGAAAGCGAGATGAGCACCACAATCCCATAGTTGTCTTTGACTGGACTTAACCGTCCAGGGGTCCCTTACCATTACTGAAATCTTAAACTATAGTGTGGGATCAAAATCATGTTTAACACTAGCTAATCTTTGGCATGGTGTCTGAACTGAGTCACAGTTAGAAGTAAGGCCCACTAAAATAATCATGAATACTACTAAGTTGTATGTCTTCCTACTGTTATTCCTCATTTCATCAACCTGGAAATAGCAGTGTTACTACTTACTGACTTCCCAAAGAATTGTGAAGTTTAAGGAAACAGTGCACAATTGTGATTCCTTTAAGGAAAGTCGTATGTTCTTTTTCTAACATTATGCCTTTGTTCCAAGCCTATGCCAGCATATTCTTTGTGTTCCATCATGACATCACTGTTTCTATAGGAACTAGTCTACTAATATGGGAAAGCAAACAAGCTTCAGCAGCACACACAGATAAGCTAATGTAATATATACATTATTGATTATTCCATTTCTGACCACTGTAGAAATTTGCCTCTTTAGAAACTAAGTAGTACATACACAATTCAAGCACAGAAGGCGGCTGAGGGTATTCCTAAATTTACTACCAAACAGAGTACAGTGGTACCTCGGGTTATGAACTTAATTTGTTCCGGAGGTCCATTCTTAACCTGAAACCGTTCTTAACCTGAGGTGCGCTTTCGCTAATGGGGCCTCCTGCTGCTGCCATGCTGCTGGCGTGCGATTTCCATTCTCTAACTACTTCCGGGTTAGTGGAGTTCGTAACCTGAAGTGTTTGTAACCTGAGGTACCACTGTATTATGATGCTTGCATAATAATGAAACCAAGGAGGCACGGAGCAAATAGAACAAATAAATAAGGAGACCCAATAAAAGCTATAATCTATGCTGTGGATGTTTCAACCTCTGCAATTAGAATCAAACTGGTAACAGCATACTTATCTAACAACATCAAGGAATAGAATGCACAAATTATATTTTGGCTACAATTGTGGATTTTGTGATATTGTCAGAGGTGGGCTGCGTTAGGTCTTGTTAGAGGCTTGATACAGCTTAAACCTCATCTCCTTGGAGTCTCTCAGTGGTGGGTGGGTGCCTTTCCTTTCTGCAGGAGAGCAGTAATGGAGGGGGGAGAAGCAAAAGGAATAGAATAGATTTGGAAAGAAAAGCTATTTAGAAAATGAAGCATTGCCTCAGTGTAGGACATACAGCAGCAATTGACAGGGAACACTTTCTGGGATATAACGCAGAGGCGAGCTAAGAAAGAAATGGGTACTGAGGGAGGAAGAAAGGGAGCTCAACAATGAGAAGAATCTCAGTCCTCCTATATTAGGAGTCATGGACTCACCAAAACCCCTCTGAAAGTTTGGGAGCTTTGATGGCACTCATAAATTGGCTGCTCACATCTGGGGGGATGATTACAGAACAAGGAGGACCCTATAAATGTAGAATTTGGAGAATACAAAAAGGACATGCAGTAAAAGTCTCTCAGCCCCACTCACCTCACAGAGTGTTTGTTGTGGGGGAGGAAGGGAAAGGAGAATGTTAGCCGCTTTGAGACTCCTTAAAGGGAGTGAAAGGCGGGATATCAAATCCAAACTCTTCTTCTTCTTCTTCTTCTTCTAAAATTTGGCAGTGTGGAGTGCTGTTGCTGTTCAGCGTTCCAGGCAACCTGCCATGCTTTCTTCCAGGAAAACCTACTCTATTCCTCATGCCCCCTGGTTTCTGACACACAGCCCCAGTTGGCTAGCAGTTTGGACCTACATGCAGGCACTGATGCTCTCATACAGCTGTCTCTCTCTCCCCCCCCCTTTTTTTCTCAGGTGTCCCTGAATTGAGTTTGACGGGAGACCAATTATTTGTTTATTTCAGAAAACTTATACACCGCTTGACCGCGAGAAGGGGGGGGGGGTAACGAAAACCGAAAAGCAACCGCTCGAAGCGCTGCGATGGCAGCGGGGCTTTACTCCCGAGTAAACAGCGCCTCGGCAGCGCGCTCCTACCATCTCTATAATCTTGGTCTTCCTGCCCGTCTTCTTCTTTATGGTGAAGATGTACTGGGCCAGGACCACCCCGCCGACCAGGGCGCACACGCTGGCGCTGGCCACCGCTCCCATCCTGGCCACGGCGCTCTTGTCCATGGCGGCGGAAACCTCTCGCCACGCTCCGGCCTCGCGGGGTGAGGGGGAAACCCAGAGGGAGAAGAAGCCTTACGTTCAGGTGGCGGAGGCGGGCAAGTGCCCCGCACAGCCTCACGCCGGTCTTCCTCTCAGCCGGTCGCCTTCCTCTCTCTCCCTCTCCGTCGGCGGCGAGAGCGGGCGAGCGCGCATGCGCCACCGCCAACCGCCGAGATGAGCGGCCGTTGGCCCCACGCGCGCTCTCTCTTGACAGTTGAGGCGGGAGAAACCATTCCGACTTACGGGACGGGGGTGGTGGCCCTCTTTTCTCTCTCTCCTCCTCGAGACAAAACGTCGGCAATTAGGAGAGGAGGTTGCGGAGGGAGGTTGGTCCTTTTACGCCGCTAGGCGCGACAGGGGATGGAGACGGACGCTGGGCGCTTCCTCTCCTCCTAATAGTACAGTCCAACCGGAAGCTCGCCGAGACTACATCCCCCAGCATGCTCTGCGTCTCTTAGAACGCAGCTGCTGTAACGTTTCCGCTCTCCTCAGCGCCTTTCTCGGACGGCAGGAGGGGGCGGGGTCGGCGTTGGTTGCTGAGGCGCTATGACAACGGGAGCAAAAATGGCGGCGGGCAGGGCTGGCTAGGGAGTACCTGAGGCGTTCTTCCCCCGCGCGCCCCGTTTACCAACAGACACCCCCCATTCCTTCCTTGTAATAACAGCTTCTGCTTGGGGTAGTCCCCCCCTCCCGCTCCCCTATCCATCTCTCTCTCTCTTTATTTGCGTCTTTGCTTATCTCCCTCATGGGTCCCGTTAGCATCCTCCTGCCCCAAAGGTAGCGCCGCGAGAGGGTGCTTGTGACAAGGACGTCGGCGCCCTGTCTCGGCCCCCGTGACAGGCAAACGGCGCTCTTGCGGCCCGTGAGGGAGTCTCGGGATGAGGCGCTCGCCTTAATGCGCACCCGGCTCCCTGCTGTGGATCTGCGGGAGGAGGGCGCAGGTGGGGAGAAGAAAAGGGTTTCCCAATGTTGGGAATAGTCAGGTAAGTTAACGCCCTACATCCTTTCAAATGTGCTTGGAGGAGTGTTGTGTTTTCGTTACTGTTACGTATTTTGTGTTTTTATCTTGTGTGTCTATGCCGTGAACCAGACCTGAGATCTTCAGTTGAACAGCAATATACAAATTCAATGAATTTAATAATCAGTAAATAAAATGAGCACGATCTCATGTCTTGTACTGTGCAAAGTAGAAGATCTGCTGCTGGAGACATTGCACAGCCTTGCCCTTTGCACTTTTTCTCAGAGATGCCGCCAGTCTCACTTCCCAAGGTAGGAAGTGTGCATAAAAGGCTGCAGCCTTGCAACCCGTTCAGTGTGTCCAGGTGAGCTCACAAGTAACAGCGCATAGGACTACCTCCTTGAGGTTGCGGTTCTGTGTACACTTTCCTGCAAATCTGTCCCATGGAACTCGGTGCAAATTCTCAGTACAAATGCTTTGGGTTGGGCTGCAGGGATAAATAAGCATAATGGCAACAAAACTCATGCACGGGAAAGAAGATATACCTGTGTGTACTATTTCTACAACACCAGGGTCTAGGGAATACCTCTATGTGGTGGACATTGCTGTTTCACTCAGAATGTTCAGGCCATTAACTGAAAACTGAGCAATTTCCTAAAAGTTTTTTGCAATCTTTTGAAACAAGTGATACGTTCGCTGTATTTGCCTAGAGACATTTATTGTGCTTTAGAGATTTATGCAAAATGTTATCTCTCCCTACCTTAGATCTTTCCAGTGTGCAATAAGAGTACTGAAGAAGCTGGCAAATTGTGTTTTTAGCATGCATTGCTGTAAATACGTGCATTAATGTGTGTAACCTAGTGTTGCTAAGCTAAGGCAAGGATTACTAAATCTCTAGCCTCTTTTCCTTTACTGCGTTCCAGTTAACTGCAGGCAGGTATTAGTGCAACCTATTTGTGTCTGACTGGATTCAGTTCCTTAGCTTGTGTCATAAGGGCAATTCAAGGCGATTAAAGTAGAGGAATAAATGCCTGCCTGTATATTGCTTCATTCCTATTTCATCATTGCCATGATGCTCCTCTCCACTCCTACTCACTGTCAGCCAGTCAGCATCCCATGGCTCAGTCCTCATTGGATTGTCTGTGGGTTTGTCCCCACCCCATCTTTTATCGTAAAAATATTTTGTATTTCTGCAAACATTGGTGTTCTCTCAGTCTTACAGATTCCTCCCTCTCATGGATGTGTGACTTCATTTATGTACTATTTTGGCTACATAAGTAATGGCATTCACAGACTGAACACTGGAAATAAAGTGAATTGCAATTATTTATTATATAGCACCTACAAGTGTACATATGCTAAGCTGCAAAATAGCTGTGCACTTAAGCAGAACGCACACCTTTGGATAATATGTTGCTGATCTACCTTTCCAAATGCAGCCCTTTATATCATGTTGAGTCCTGTTCCAGAGTGGCCATCAACCTTCAGGAACAGCCTTGCAAGGCCACAGTGGGAAAGAGGGGCAGGAAAGTTCTATTGCATAAATTGAGCTTCATACATGGCCCTATGGATACTGTGATTAAAGAATGACATAGAAATATTAGCAGCTCCTGCTGGGCTTTTTCTGTTTGTTTGTCCCAGGTGATTTTGAAGGAAATTTTAATTGCACAAGATAGATTGTTCTACTAGTCTGTTTGAGAGATAAATATACATTATTATAGCTTATTCTACCTAACTGCAATGGTCACTGTTCCATGGACAGCACAGTGCCCATTGTTTGCTTTGATCATACTGTCATTAAACTTCTCATTTAATAAATAAGAATAAAGCAACTAGTTGTTAGCATTTAGTGGCGTATATTGTTAGTATGTGCTGTATGTGGCCATGATTTATAATTCCTTTACCCCGTGAATGCACACAGGCTTCTAATTCATGCCCCCTGCCTGGATCTATAGTGTATCTCAAATTGCTTTTGAAGCCCCTCTGGAATGTGAAATTAGTTTAATTTTACATCACCTTGTTTTCTCCCCTCTCACTAGGGCTGAAGGAGAATGTCTTTATTTAAAGCCCGTGACTGGTGGTCTACAGTGGTGGGCAACAAAGAAGAATTTGATCAAGGATGCTTATGTGTTGCAAATGTTGACAATAGCAGCAGTGGACAAGGTAAACGGACTAAAATTATTGTGAAACTCTACACAGAGGGTGCACTCCCAAGCATATTTAGTGGGAAACACTTTCTGTTAAGCTTAAAAAGGTTTAATTTTGAGGAGATGTGCTTAGAATTGATATTTAATTCTGGAACTCTAAATGCAACTTGATGCGGTCCGTGTTTACATGCAAGTTCCACAGACTTCAGTAGAGCTTATTCCCAAGGAAGCATACATTGCATTGCAACCTTAAAGTTCCATCCTGTGTAGGAATAATGAGTCACCACATTTTCAATTGTGTAAGCTTCACTTAGTAATTGAATATGTTTGTTTTTCAGATAAAATAATTGTGGGCAGTTATACAGGGTTCCTTAGAATCTACAATCCCCATCCTATAAAACCTGGAGATGCTGCGCAAGCTGAAGATTTGCTCTTGGAAGTGCAGTTACCTGAGCCAATACTTCAAGTGGAAGTAGGAAAATTTGTTTCGTAAGTAAACAGTCAGTGTTGCCGCTAATGATCTTATTAATTGGGAAACTCTGAGTGAGTTTATCATTGGAGTCAATTTACTCTCTAAGGATTGACCTGGTTTATTTTATGAAGTGCCTTGGGGTTAAATTGGAACAATTATATATATAGATTCAAAATATGGATTTTGGGACATTTGTGTGTTTTTTTTAGTTGTCCTTCTGTGGCATTTTCCCAATCCCCAAGGTCATTATATCTGAACCAAGTATAATACTTATCTTTTTAATTAATTATGGTATGTATTCAACTTTTGAGGCAAACTTCATAAAGCAGTTTAAATAGCTTTGTTACAAATAGGCTATCAAAGGCAGGCTACCAAAAAACAAAACTTTTTTTTTTTAAAAACTACATCCTCTTCTATGGTGCAAGATGGTTCTCAGGTAACCCAGTGGTGGTAGTTTAAAGATACTGAAGCTACTTCAACTGGAACACCAGGATCTAGATAAAGGGCAGCTGTCTGAAAAACCATGGCACTTAAAATTTCCAGATGCCCTCATCTGGAGGGCACTTTAAATATTAAAATAATTGATGACAATAATAAATAAGTGCTGAAGAAAGCATAATGTAATTAATATACACCAGTTTGCAAGCAAGCTCGCTCTTTTTTCAGTCTTTTCAAAGAATATTGCATGTTTGCCATTGGTGTCTACAACTGGGTACTTGTTTCAATACTGTAGATCTGTCCCTGGTGTCCTCTATCTTCTTGTAGAAAGGCAACTGTCTTGCATGCATATCATAAAAGGATAAGCGAGCATTTTATTCCTAATACTCGTGAAGACAATATATATTTTAAAAGTTTCTAATAATTTGACAGGCATAAACACGCATATACAAACATGTCAAAAATATAGAGTGTGAAAACTCTTTCATGTCTGCTAAATAGCACAGGTTCTTAAACAAAGTTTACTAGAATTGTTGATAGTTTATTAGCCTCAGAGTAATGTACTTTTCTTAACGGTTGACTCATATTTTCTATTCTTTTCTTCCTTTGCAGTGGTATAGAACTGTTACATCTGGCTGTATTACACCCTAAAAAATTGTGTGTATATGCTGTCTCAGGTAAAAAAGGGGGGCTCTTCAGATTATTGTGACAACTTTTTCTCTTTCTCTATTCTCTGTACAAGTAAAAAAAATGCATATTCTGATCTGCTAATACCAAGTTAATTTTGAAATTATAAAAAGGTGTATAGTATGGGATTGGTCCTCGCCCATTTTGTCTCTTTGTATCTATGCTACTGAAAAGTAACTTTTGTCAAATAAATACAAAGTAATAAAAACAAACTAGGTAAAAGCAATAGTTAAAATACATCAAAACACATTTAGAACCAGCAATTAAAATACGTACAGTTTGCTCTGACAGCAGCCCAGTGATCAGCATCCTATGCACACCATAGTTTTCCAGTGGCATGTCTGAAGTGATGAAAGGTATAATACCTAGAAAAGGGCCATAAATAGGATGGCCCAAGCTCACCAAGGAGTTTGGTTTAAAGACCTGAAAGAGAATATAACTGGAGAACATAATAGGGGAGTCCTGGCAATGAGGAATAAAGCTTGAGGATGTATTTGCTTAGTCCTTTTTTTTTTAACAGAACAGTAACTATGACAATGAATAGCATGCAAGTCGTTTTAAATGAACAACTAACCTGCTAGTAAATGGCAGTATTTTAGCGGTTCTGTAGGCTTCCAGGTTTGCTTTCCTTATTTGGCAGAGGCCAATGCCATAAGTAGCAAATATGTATCTTAACCACAAGAACTGCAGCACCAACAAGAAAGCTTAGTCTTGTGGAAGGCCGCAATATGTAAAAATGATAATAAAATATAAATTCATATCAGACAGCTGAGTTCCAAAATAATGAATATAGTACAGTAATAATATATGTTGAGGTTATATTTTCACCATGGGTATGCCAAATGGCTGGTAAACAGATGTGCTCTCCTGTCTTGACAGAGTGTAAAGGACATGTGGCGATAAGGGGTAGAAAAACAGAAAGAGGTTCCTTAACGTCAAAATGTTGGCATTGCAATTATATTGTCTGAGGGAAATGTATCTCACTTTGCTTAGGTCATTTGATATGTATATACGCTTTGACATGCCATCCTGTTAAATATTAGACAGGTGCTGTCTTTGCTGTCTTTTTGGCTTCTCCTGAAGAGCTTCCTTGTCCCAGAAGCCTCTTAAGTAAAGACCTTTCCCAGTCTGCATCTCTATTGAATTTGTTTTTATATATTTTAATTGTTATATTGTTTGTGTTTGCTGCCCTGGGCTCCTTTGGGAGCAACGGCAGGATATACATTTGATAATAAATCAAATAATAACTATAGCATTCTGGCTTGCTCCAAATATGACTTTTTTACAGTGTAAGGTATAACTCAATGGAATCTTGATCCTAACATAATTACCATTATAAAAACAATAGTCTACAATTGCAATATAACCACAGCACAATATCTACTTAACACAGGAATTGGAAAATCCTACATATATGATACCTTCTCTATATTTAATAGGAAGCCTGGGAAACATTGACCATGGGAACCAATATCAGCTAAAGCGTATGTACGAACACAATCTTCAGAGAACAGCCTGCAACATGACTTACGGGCCATTTGGAGGCATAAAAGGTAAATTCTATATTATTATTGGTCTACTTTATGCTATCTATAGAACTCATATGTAATTTTGGCAAAATGCAGATTCTTCCTGATTTTGACTGTTTTAGGAGGCAGAATCAAGGACATCTTATGACAAAGTGATTAACGCTGCAATCCTAACCCCACGTATCTGGGAGTAAGTCCCATTGAATTCAGCAGAACTTCTTTATGAATAGGCTTAGTTAGGATTGCACTGTGAATTATGAGACTAGTGCCTCCTTACTACGTACAAAGGATGATGCTGTTTGCCTATCTTGTGGTCATATTTCCTTAGAGGTAGAATTTTTTTTTTTATAACTACAGTGGTACCTCAGGTTACATACGCTTCAGGTTACATACGCTTCAGGTTACAGACTCCACTAACCCAGAAATAGTGCTTCAGGTTAAGAACTTTGCTTCATGAATAAACATTCACAATTTTTTTACTGATAAGAATAAGCTAAACAGTTGGAGGATCTATGCAACTCTGTAACATGCAGAAAATAGCATTATTGGAGAAACCAAAGACTGGAACTGAGGGAAGTCGGGGTTTTTATGGGGGGAGGAAAAATGGGGGGGGGAATAAGGATATGTTTTTGGAAAATATGTTTTGTTATAATTTTGAGTAAAATTTATTTTTAAAAAAAGAACTTTGCTTCAGGATGAGAACAGAAATCGTGCTCCAGCGGCGCGGCAGTAGCAGAAGGCCCCATTAGCTAAAGTGGTGTTTCAGGTTAAGAAGAGTTTCAGGTTAAGTACGGACCTCCGGAACGAATTACAGTGGTGCCTCGCAAGACGAAATTAATTCGTTCTGTGAGTTTTTTCGTCTTGCGAATTTTTCGTCTTGCGAAGCACCTCTTCAAGCAATGCACCCTGGGTATTAACGGTTTTAAGAAAAAGAAAACAAACTTGCAAGACATTTTCGTCTTGCGAAGCAAGCCCATTGGGAAATTCGTCTTGCGAAGCAACTCAAAAAACCCAAAACTCTTTCGTCTTGCGAGTTTTTCATCTTGCGAGGTACTACTGTAAGTACTTAACCCGAGGTATCACTGTATAAGAGCAGCCACATTTGCTAGAATATGTGAGAGTGAATCAGTTCTTCTGATACATTGTTAACATGTGAGGATGAGTGCACTAGCTCTGCCCCCTGCCATCATTCTCCACAAATTGTAAGGTGAGCTTCTAAAGTGGAGAGTCTCCTGTACTTGTTTTTTGGCCATAATATGATCCTTTCATGTTAATATTAGTTGTACAGCAAGAAGCCTGCTTTTGACTACATACAGTGGTGCCTCGCAAGACGAAATTAATTCGTTCCGCGAGTTTTTTCGTCTTGCAGTTCTTTTCGTCTTGCAGTTCTTTTCGTCTTGCGAAGCACGGTGTCGGAAATTTTTTGGAAAAGCTTCAAAAATCACCAAAGTTTTCAAAAACCTCAAAAAAGGCTACCACACCGCGTGCTATGAGTTGCTCCTCGAAGTCAAGTCGCAACTGTATTAACGGTTTTAAGAAAAAGGAAACAAACTTGCAAGACGTTTCTGTCTTGCAAAGCAAGCCCATAGGGAAAATTGTCTTGCGAAGCAACTCAACCAAAAACCATTTCGTTTTGCAAGTTTTCTGTCTTGCAAGGCATTCGTCTTGCGAGGTACCACTGTAAGGTAGAATATGAATTACAGTTTTACGTGATGTGCATTAACAAATTTAACCACTAGAGGTCTCTGATGTGTTTCAGCCAGAATTGAAATGAAATAAAAATGTTTAAAAATATATTATAGCCCCTTGTTTCAGTCATAGGCAATGAATGTACAGGAAAGTGCACATCTCCTTGTGAACAGTGCCAGAATAATCAGGACTGGTTCAGGAGTTCATAGTTGGCATGTTAGTGTCTCAATTAGTGTCAGGACCAACACATGTGGCAGGACGCACATTGAATCTGGTTTTCTGTACAGAGTTTGTGAATGGATGATCTGTGGGTGAGCTAGAAATGTCTCAGTTGGCCTAATCAGTTTTGACTCTACGGCTGAGCATAAGCTGCACAGGGATGGAAGATCAATTAATATGGTCCATCTCAGGAGGCATATGGATTAAGATTATTTTCTGAGATCTTTTGATGATTCCCTGCTAACTTGGTCAGCAGCCCTGTCCCATTAGGTCCTGCTGAAGTCCTGGTCTCCACCTGGAATGAGGGGATGGCCTAATCTATCAATATGATCACTTTATGTGTTTATACAATTTTTTATACAATATAATAAAAACCTCTAAGCAGTTTACATAAAAAATACAGCAGCAGTCAATAAAATGTCTTAAACTGGATAAAAAGAAAACATAACTTCATATCACAAACAAAACTGAGCAGCATACCTTATATATAAACTAACAATCATAGTAAACATGTATTTTTAATGACTGTTTAAAGGTAATTTCTGCCTCTATCTCATGAATAACCCAAGGGACAACATTCCAGAGTGTGGATGCTGTCACCCAGCGGGTCTCCTCACATCTTAAACATTGCCTTGGTCTGTACTGGGGGAGGCAATCTGCCAGGTATCTTGGTCTCAGGTTGTCCACGGCTGTAAAGTTCAACGACGATACAGTGAACTTCGCTTGGTAGTTAGAACCCCTTGCAGATCTTTCAACACTTGCCACAACATGCGGAATGCCGGGCAGCCTTGCTGCTTAATTTTGCCTTAGTTGTAGCTTCCATACCTGGTAAAAGTGTTCTACTCATGCAGTTCATTATGGTGGTCTAATCATGAGGTTAGCAATGTATGGACCACTGTGGCAAAGCTATCCTTGTTCAAGAATGGTTGTAGCTGTTGCACAAACTAAAGTTGATATTAAGTACTCAGAGCCACTGAGGTCCCCTGTGCGGTCTGTCAGGAGAGGCCATGTCGTCCCTGGACCATTTCCTGGACGCAGTAGTGAAACTGATGAGGAGAAACAAGCTGAGGTTGAATCCTGGCAAGACAGAGGCATTGTAGGGGAGTGGTTCCCGTGTCTAAGAAATTTGACAGTTGCCGAACTTGGATGGAGTTGCACTCCATCTGAAGGAGCAGCTTCAGAATTTGTGGGTGCTTCTGGATCCAGCTCTGTCACTGGAAGCTCAGGTAGCATAATAAATAATACACAATAAAACAAAACAAAAAGGAAAGCCAATAACCCCCTCCCCCAAACATGTCATAAAAGTTGCCTCTCCTTTTGTTACGGCAATGCTGTAACCATTCGCTTTCTTATCTTGCAACTGAGGCTTAATGCCAAAATCAAGAATTTTGGAGAATAGAAAAACCAGCTCTGTGCTGTTGTACATTCTCAGTATAACATCTGGTGTAAATAACTAGGTTGTAAGTACATTACAAAGATTAGTTAAACCAATTCCTTGTGCTCTGCCAGCATATTCATACAGGACCTGTACTCTAGCTATGCAGACTTCATTTCTTATGGCTAGGTATTCCTTTAGTCTTAATTAGTGATTAATTTGCTTTTATAATATACGTTACACTCGATACGGGTTTCGTTGCACCAGCTATAGGATTTAATGTGATGAAAATAATTTGTCAAGCAACACCACAGTGGAGATCTTTAGTATGAATGATTCATACTGGTGATTTGTCATCATTGAGTGGACTTAAAACTTGCTAAATTTGTGTCGGGCAGTAGCTCTATCACATGTTGATTTTTTAATATGAAACGATGATCCACGGCAAGTTCATAGTAAAATGTTACGGTGGATCAGCCAATTGTGAGAATCAATCAAATATCTTTGGCAACTCCATGCTAAAGGTCCGCATCAGATGATGCATATAAAATAGCAGGCAAAGCATGGTATACGAGGTACAGCTGAATGTGTCAGGGCTCTGTTCTCCCCTTAATCTGCCCATTGCCATGGCACATTGTAACAAGGGGACAAGCTGGG
>NW_028118699.1:0-46829 GCF_965113315.1 Podarcis vaucheri | reverse complement strand
GAGTTTGGCACCATTTTTGAGTGAACGGGAGAATTTCAGATTTTTGTTGAAATTGTGACCCGGGGCTTAGAAATTTTTTTTTTCACAGGTAAAGTTCTCGAGGGCTGATTTCATTTCCTATGACAAAAAACCTTCTGTTTCCACCGCCAAACCTTTCAGGGGAGAATTTGCAAGAGTTTGGCACCATTTTTGAGTGAACGGGAGAATTTCAGATTTTTGTTGAAATTGTGACCCCGGGGCTTAGAAAATTTTTTTTTCACAGGTTTTGTCTTCAAGGGCTGATTTCATTTCCTATGACAAAAAGCCTTCTGTTTCCACCCCCAAACCTTTCAGGGGAGAATTTGCAAGAGTTTGGCACCATTTTTGAGTGAATTGGAGAATTTCGGATTTTTGCTGAACTTGTGACGCCGGGGCTTAGAAATTTTTTTTTACACAGGTTTTGTCTTCGAGGGCTGATTTCATTTCCTATGACAAAAAGCCTTCTGTTTCCACCGCCAAACCTTTCAGGGGATAATTTGCAAGAGTTTGGCACCATTTTTGAGAGAATTGGAGAATTTCGGATTTTTGCTGAAATTGTGACCCCGGGGCTTAGAAAATTTTTTTTACACAGGTTTTGTCTTTGAGGGCTGATTACAATTCCCATGATAAAAAGCCTTCTGTTTCCACCGCCAAACCTTTCAGGGGATAATTTGCAAGAGTTTGGCACCATTTTTGAGAGAATTGGAGAATTTCGGATTTTTGCTGAAATTGTGACCCCGGGGCTTAGAAATTTTTTTTTTCACAGGTAAAGTTCTCGAGGGCTGATTACAATTCCCATGATAAAAAGCCTTCTGTTTCCACCGCCAAAACTTTCAGGGGATAATTTGCAAGAGTTTGGCACCATTTTTGAGAGAATTGGAAAATTTCGGATTTTTGCTGAAATTGTGACCCCGGGGCTTAGAATTTTTTTTTTCACAGGTAAAGTTCTCGAGGGCTGATTTCATTTCCTATGACAAAAAGCCTTCTGTTTCCACCGCCAAACCTTTCAGGGGATAATTTGCAAAAGTTTGGCACCATTTTTGAGTGAACGGGAGAATTTCAGATTTTTGTTGAAATTGTGACCCCAGGGCTTAGAATTTTTTTTTTTCACAGGTCAAGTTCTCGAGGGCTGATTTCATTTCCTATGACAAAAAGCCTTCTGTTTCCACCGCCAAACCTTTCAGGGGAGAATTTGCAAGAGTTTGGCACCATTTTTGAGTGAATTGGAGAATTTTGGATTTTTGCTGAAATTGTGACCCCGGGGCTTAGAAATTTTTTTTTACACAGGTAAAGTTCTCGAGGGCTGATTTCATTTCCTATGACAAAAAGCCTTCTGTTTCCACCGCCAGACCTTTCAGGGGATAATTTGCAAGAGTTTGGAACCATTTTTGAGTGAACGGGAAAATTTCAGATTTTTGTTGAAATTGTGACCCCGGGGCTTTGAAAATTTTTTTTTCACAGGTAAAGTTCTCGAGGGCTGGTTTCATTTCCTATGACAAAAAGCCTTCTGTTTCCACCGCCAAACCTTTCAGGGGATAATTTGCAAGAGTTTGGCACCATTTTTGAGAGAATTGGAGAATTTCATATTTTTGCTGAAATTGTGACCCCGGGGCTTAGAAAAAATTTTTTTCACAGGTTTTGTCTTCAAGGGCTGATTTCATTTCCTATGACAAAAAGCCTTCTGTTTCCAGCCCCAAACCTTTCAGGGGATAATTGCAAGAGTTTGGCACCATTTTTGAGTGAACTGTAGAATTTCGGATTTTTGCTGAAATTGTGACCCCGGGGCTTAGAAATTTTTTTTTACACAGGTTTTGTCTTCGAGGGCTGATTTCATTTCCTATGACAAAAAGCCTTCTGTTTCCACCGCCAAACCTTTCAGGGGATAATTTGCAAGAGTTTGGCACCATTTTTGAGAGAATTGGAGAATTTCGGATTTTTGCTGAAATTGTGACCCCGGGGCTTAGAAATTTTTTTTTTCACAGGTAAAGTTCTCGAGGGCTGATTACAATTCCCATGATAAAAAGCCTTCTGTTTCCACCGCCAAAACTTTCAGGGGATAATTTGCAAGAGTTTGGCACCATTTTTGAGAGAATTGGAAAATTTCGGATTTTTGCTGAAATTGTGACCCCGGGGCTTAGAATTTTTTTTTTTCACAGGTAAAGTTCTCGAGGGCTGATTTCATTTCCTATGACAAAAAGCCTTCTGTTTCCACCGCCAAACCTTTCAGGGGATAATTTGCAAAAGTTTGGCACCATTTTTGAGTGAACGGGAGAATTTCAGATTTTTGTTGAAATTGTGACCCCGGGGCTTAGAATTTTTTTTTTTCACAGGTAAAGTTCTCGAGGGCTGATTTCATTTCCTATGACAAAAAGCCTTCTGTTTCCACCGCCAAACCTTTCAGGGGAGAATTTGCAAGAGTTTGGCACCATTTTTGAGTGAATTGGAGAATTTTGGATTTTTGCTGAAATTGTGACCCCGGGGCTTAGAAATTTTTTTTTTCACAGGTTTTGTCTTCAAGGGCTGATTTCATTTCCTATGACAAAAAGCCTTCTGTTTCCACCGCCAAACCTTTCAGGGGATAATTTGCAAGAGTTTGGAACCATTTTTGAGTGAACGGGAGAATTTCAGATTTTTGTTGAAATTGTGACCCCGGGGCTTTGAAATTTTTTTTTTCACAGGTAAAGTTCTCGAGGGCTGGTTTCATTTCCTATGACAAAAAGCCTTCTGTTTCCACCGTCAAACCTTTCAGGGGATAATTTGCAAGAGTTTGGCACCATTTTTGAGAGAATTGGAGAATTTCATATTTTTGCTGAAATTGTGACCCCGGGGCTTAGAAAAAATTTTTTTCACAGGTTTTTTCTTCAAGGGCTGATTTCATTTCCTATGACAAAAAGCCTTCTGTTTTCAAACCCAAACCTTTCAGGGGATAATTTGCAAGAGTTTGGCACCATTTTTGAGAGAATTGGAGAATTTCGGATTTTTGCTGAAATTGTGACCCCGGGGCTTAGAATTTTTTTTTTACACAGGTTTTGTCTTTGAGGGCTGATTACAATTCCCATGATAAAAAGCCTTCTGTTTCCACCGCCAAACCCTTCAGGGGATAATTTGCAAGAGTTTGGCACCATTTTTGAGAGAATTGGAGAATTTTGGATTTTTGCTGAAATTCTGACCCCGGGGCTTAGAAATGTTTTTTTACACAGGTAAAGTTCTCGAGGGCTGATTTCATTTCCTATGACAAAAAGCCTTCTGTTTCCACCACCAAACCTTTCAGGGGAGAATTTGCCAGAGTTTGGCACCATTTTTGAGAGAATTGGAGAATTTCGGATTTTTGCTGAAATAGTGACCCCGGGGCTTAGAAATGTTTTTTTACACAGGTAAAGTTCTCGAGGGCTGATTTCATTTCCTATGACAAAAAGCCTTCTGTTTCCACCGCCAAACCTTTCAGGGGATAATTTGCAAGAGTTTGGCACCATTTTTGAGAGAATTGGAGAATTTCGGATTTTTGCTGAAATTGTGACCTCGGGGCTTAGAAATGTTTTTTTACACAGGTAAAGTTCTCGAGGACTGATTACAATTCCCATGATAAAAAGCCTTCTGTTTCCACCGCCAAACCTTTCAGGGGATAACTTGCAAGAGTTTGGCAACATTTTTGAGAGAATTGGAGAATTTCGGATTTTTGCTGAAATTGTGACCCCGGGGCTTAGAATTTTTTTTTTACACAGGTTTTGTCTTTGAGGGCTGATTTCATTTCCTATGACAAAAAGCCTTCTTTTTCCACCGCCAAACCTTTCAGGGGAGAATTTGCAAGAGTTTGGCACCATTTTTGAGTGAACGGGAGAATTTCAGATTTTTGTTGAAATTGTGACCCCGGGGCTTAGAAATTTTTTTTTTCACAGGTAAAGTTCTCGAGGGCTGATTTCATTTCCTATGACAAAAAGCCTTCTGTTTCCACCGCCAAACCTTTCAGGGGAGAATTTGCAACAGTTTGGCACCATTTTTGAGAGAATTGGAGAATTTTGGATTTTTGCTGAAATTGTGACCCCGGGGCTTAGAAATTTTTTTTTTCACAGGTTTTGTCTTCAAGGGCTGATTTCATTTCCTATGACAAAAAGCCTTCTGTTTCCACCCCCAAACCTTTCAGGGGAGAATTTGCAAGAGTTTGGCACCATTTTTGAGAGAATTGGAGAATTTCGGATTTTTGCTGAAATAGTGACCCCGGGGCTTAGAAATTTTTTTTTTCACAGGTAAAGATCTCGAGGGCTGATTTCATTTCCTATGACAAAAAGCCTTCTGTTTCCACCGCCAAACCTTTCAGGGGATAATTTGCAAGAGTTTGGCACCATTTTTGAGAGAATTGGAGAATTTCGGATTTTTGCTGAAATTGTGACCTCGGGGCTTAGAAATGTTTTTTTACACAGGTAAAGTTCTCGAGGACTGATTACAATTCCCATGATAAAAAGCCTTCTGTTTCCACCGCCAAACCTTTCAGGGGATAACTTGCAAGAGTTTGGCAACATTTTTGAGAGAATTGGAGAATTTCGGATTTTTGCTGAAATTGTGACCCCGGGGCTTAGAATTTTTTTTTTACACAGGTTTTGTCTTTGAGGGCTGATTTCATTTCCTATGACAAAAAGCCTTCTTTTTCCACCGCCAAACCTTTCAGGGGAGAATTTGCAAGAGTTTGGCACCATTTTTGAGTGAACGGGAGAATTTCAGATTTTTGTTGAAATTGTGACCCCGGGGCTTAGAAATTTTTTTTTTCACAGGTAAAGTTCTCGAGGGCTGATTTCATTTCCTATGACAAAAAGCCTTCTGTTTCCACCGCCAAACCTTTCAGGGGAGAATTTGCAACAGTTTGGCACCATTTTTGAGAGAATTGTTGAATTTCAGATTTTTGTTGAAATTGTGACCCCGGGGCTTAGAATTTTTTTTTTCCACAGGTAAAGTTCTCGAGGGCTGATTTCATTTCCTATGACAAAAAGCCTTCTGTTTCCACCGCCAAACCTTTCAGGGGATAATTTGCAAGAGTTTGGCACCATTTTTGAGAGAATTGGAGAATTTTGGATTTTTGCTGAAATTGTGACCCCGGGGCTTAGAAATTTTTTTTTACACAGGTTTTGTCTTTGAGGGCTGATTACAATTCCCATGATAAAAAGCCTTCTGTTTCCACCGCCAAACCTTTCAGGGGATAATTTGCAAGAGTTTGGCACCATTTTTGAGAGAATTGGAGAATTTCGGATTTTTGCTGAAATTGTGACCCCGGGGCTTAGAAATTTTTTTTTACACAGGTAAAGTTCACGAGGGCTGATTTCATTTCCTATGACAAAAAGCCTTCGTTTTCCACCGCCAAACCTTTCAGGGGAGAATTTGCAACAGTTTGGCACCATTTTTGAGAGAATTGGAGAATTTTGGATTTTTGCTGAAATTGTGACCCCGGGGCTTAGAATTTTTTTTTTACACAGGTTTTGTCTTTGAGGGCTGATTTCATTTCCTATGACAAAAAGCCTTCTTTTTCCACCGCCAAACCTTTCAGGGGAGAATTTGCAAGAGTTTGGCACCATTTTTGAGTGAACGGGAGAATTTCAGATTTTTGTTGAAATTGTGACCCCGGGGCTTAGAATTTTTTTTTTCACAGGTAAAGTTCTCGAGGGCTGATTTCATTTCCTATGACAAAAAGCCTTCTGTTTCCACCGCCAAACCTTTCAGGGGATAATTTGCAAGAGTTTGGCACCATTTTTGAGAGAATTGGAGAATTTTGGATTTTTGCTGAAATTGTGACCCCGGGGCTTAGAAATTTTTTTTTACACAGGTTTTGTCTTTGAGGGCTGATTACAATTCCCATGATAAAAAGCCTTCTGTTTCCACCGCCAAACCTTTCAGGGGATAATTTGCAAGAGTTTGGCACCATTTTTGAGAGAATTGGAGAATTTCGGATTTTTGCTGAAATTGTGACCCCGGGGCTTAGAAATTTTTTTTTACACAGGTAAAGTTCACGAGGGCTGATTTCATTTCCTATGACAAAAAGCCTTCGTTTTCCACCGCCAAACCTTTCAGGGGAGAATTTGCAACAGTTTGGCACCATTTTTGAGAGAATTGGAGAATTTTGGATTTTTGCTGAAATTGTGACCCCGGGGCTTAGAAGTTTTTTTTTTCACAGGTAAAGTTCTCGAGGGCTGATTTCATTTCCTATGACAAAAAGCCTTCTATTTCCACCGCCAAACCTTTCAGGGGATAATTTGCAACAGTTTGGCACCATTTTTGAGTGAACTGGAGAATTTCGGATTTTGGCTGAAATTGTGACCCCGGGGCTTAGAAATTTTTTTTTACACAGGTTTTGTCTTTGAGGGCTGATTACAATTCCCATGATAAAAAGCCTTCTGTTTCCACCGCCAAACCTTTCAGGGGACAATTTGCAAGAGTTTGGCACCATTTTTGAGAGAATTGGAGAATTTCGGATTTTTGCTGAAATTGTGACCCCGGGGCTTAGAAATTATTTTTTTACACAGGTAAAGTTCACGAGGGCTGATTTCATTTCCTATGACAAAAAGCCTTCGTTTTCCACCGCCAAACCTTTCAGGGGAGAATTTGCAACAGTTTGGCACCATTTTTGAGAGAATTGGAGAATTTTGGATTTTTGCTGAAATTGTGACCCCGGGGCTTAGAAATTTTTTTTTTTCACAGGTTTTGTCTTCAAGGGCTGATTTCATTTCCTATGACAAAAAGCCTTCTGTTTCCACCCCCAAACCTTTCAGGGGAGAATTTGCAAGAGTTTGGCACCATTTTTGAGTGAACGGGAGAATTTCAGATTTTTGTTGAAATTGTGACCCCGGGGCTTAGAAATTTTTTTTTTCACAGGTAAAGATCTCGAGGGCTGATTTCATTTCCTATGACAAAAAGCCTTCTTTTTCCACCGCCAAACCTTTCAGGGGAGAATTTGCAACAGTTTGGCACCATTTTTGAGAGAATTGGAGAATTTCGGATTTTTGCTGAAATTGTGACCTCGGGGCTTAGAAATGTTTTTTTACACAGGTAAAGTTCTCGAGGACTGATTACAATTCCCATGATAAAAAGCCTTCTGTTTCCACCGCCAAACCTTTCAGGGGATAACTTGCAAGAGTTTGGCAACATTTTTGAGAGAATTGGAGAATTTCGGATTTTTGCTGAAATTGTGACCCCGGGGCTTAGAATTTTTTTTTTACACAGGTTTTGTCTTTGAGGGCTGATTTCATTTCCTATGACAAAAAGCCTTCTTTTTCCACCGCCAAACCTTTCAGGGGAGAATTTGCAAGAGTTTGGCACCATTTTTGAGTGAACGGGAGAATTTCAGATTTTTGTTGAAATTGTGACCCCGGGGCTTAGAAATTTTTTTTTTCACAGGTAAAGTTCTCGAGGGCTGATTTCATTTCCTATGACAAACCTTTCAGGGGAGAATTTGCAACAGTTTGGCACCATTTTTGAGAGAATTGTTGAATTTCAGATTTTTGTTGAAATTGTGACCCCGGGGCTTAGAATTTTTTTTTTCCACAGGTAAAGTTCTCGAGGGCTGATTTCATTTCCTATGACAAAAAGCCTTCTGTTTCCACCGCCAAACCTTTCAGGGGATAATTTGCAAGAGTTTGGCACCATTTTTGAGAGAATTGGAGAATTTTGGATTTTTGCTGAAATTGTGACCCCGGGGCTTAGAAATTTTTTTTTACACAGGTTTTGTCTTTGAGGGCTGATTACAATTCCCATGATAAAAAGCCTTCTGTTTCCACCGCCAAACCTTTCAGGGGATAATTTGCAAGAGTTTGGCACCATTTTTGAGAGAATTGGAGAATTTCGGATTTTTGCTGAAATTGTGACCCCGGGGCTTAGAAATTTTTTTTTACACAGGTAAAGTTCACGAGGGCTGATTTCATTTCCTATGACAAAAAGCCTTCGTTTTCCACCGCCAAACCTTTCAGGGGAGAATTTGCAACAGTTTGGCACCATTTTTGAGAGAATTGGAGAATATTGGATTTTTGCTGAAATTGTGACCCCGGGGCTTAGAAATTTTTTTTTAGACAGGTTTTGTCTTTGAGGGCTGATTTCATTTCCTATGACAAAAAGCCTTCTTTTTCCACCGCCAAACCTTTCAGGGGAGAATTTGCAAGAGTTTGGCACCATTTTTGAGTGAACGGGAGAATTTCAGATTTTTGTTGAAATTGTGACCCCGGGGCTTAGAAATTTTTTTTTTCACAGGTAAAGTTCTCGAGGGCTGATTTCATTTCCTATGACAAAAAGCCTTCTGTTTCCACTGCCAAACCTTTCAGGGGAGAATTTGCAACAGTTTGGCACCATTTTTGAGAGAATTGTTGAATTTCAGATTTTTGTTGAAATTGTGACCCCGGGGCTTAGAATTTTTTTTTTCCACAGGTAAAGTTCTCGAGGGCTGATTTCATTTCCTATGACAAAAAGCCTTCTGTTTCCACCGCCAAACCTTTCAGGGGATAATTTGCAACAGTTTGGCACCATTTTTGAGAGAATTGGAGAATTTTGGATTTTTGCTGAAATTGTGACCCCGGGGCTTAGAAATTTTTTTTTACACAGGTTTTGTCTTTGAGGGCTGATTACAATTCCCATAATAAAAAGCCTTCTGTTTCCACCGCCAAACCTTTCAGGGGATAATTTGCAAGAGTTTGGCACCATTTTTGAGAGAATTGGAGAATTTCGGATTTTTGCTGAAATTGTGACCCCGGGGCTTAGAAATTTTTTTTTACACAGGTAAAGTTCACGAGGGCTGATTTCATTTCCTATGACAAAAAGCCTTCGTTTTCCACCGCCAAACCTTTTAGGGGAGAATTTGCAACAGTTTGGCACCATTTTTGAGAGAATTGGAGAATTTTGGATTTTTGCTGAAATTGTGACCCCGGGGCTTAGAAGTTTTTTTTTTCACAGGTAAAGTTCTCGAGGGCTGATTTCATTTCCTATGACAAAAAGCCTTCTGTTTCCACCGCCAAACCTTTCAGGGGATAATTTGCAACAGTTTGGCACCATTTTTGAGTGAACTGGAGAATTTCGGATTTTTGCTGAAATTGTGACCCCGGGGCTTAGAAATTTTTTTTTACACAGGTTTTGTCTTTGAGGGCTGATTACAATTCCCATGATAAAAAGCCTTCTGTTTCCACCGCCAAACCTTTCAGGGGATAATTTGCAAGAGTTTGGCACCATTTTTGAGAGAATTGGAGAATTTCGGATTTTTGCTGAAATTGTGACCCCGGGGCTTAGAAATTATTTTTTTACACAGGTAAAGTTCACGAGGGCTGATTTCATTTCCTATGACAAAAAGCCTTCGTTTTCCACCGCCAAACCTTTCAGGGGAGAATTTGCAACAGTTTGGCACCATTTTTGAGAGAATTGGAGAATTTTGGATTTTTGCTGAAATTGTGACCCCGGGGCTTAGAAATTTTTTTTTTCACAGGTTTTGTCTTCAAGGGCTGATTTCATTTCCTATGACAAAAAGCCTTCTGTTTCCACCCCCAAACCTTTCAGGGGAGAATTTGCAAGAGTTTGGCACCATTTTTGAGTGAACGGGAGAATTTCAGATTTTTGTTGAAATTGTGACCCCGGGGCTTAGAAATTTTTTTTTTCACAGGTAAAGATCTCGAGGGCTGATTTCATTTCCTATGACAAAAAGCCTTCTGTTTCCACCGCCAAACCTTTCAGGGGAGAATTTGCAACAGTTTGGCACCATTTTTGAGAGAATTGTTGAATTTCAGATTTTTGTTGAAATTGTGACCCCGGGGCTTAGAATTTTTTTTTTCCACAGGTAAAGTTCTCGAGGGCTGATTTCATTTCCTATGACAAAAAGCCTTCTGTTTCCACCGCCAAACCTTTCAGGGGAGAATTTGCAACAGTTTGGCACCATTTTTGAGAGAATTGGAGAATTTTGGATTTTTGCTGAAATTGTGACCCCGGGGCTTAGAAGTTTTTTTTTTCACAGGTAAAGTTCTCGAGGGCTGATTTCATTTCCTATGACAAAAAGCCTTCTGTTTCCACCGCCAAACCTTTCAGGGGATAATTTGCAACAGTTTGGCACCATTTTTGAGTGAACTGGAGAATTTCAGATTTTTGCTGAAATTGTGAGCCCGGGGTTTAGAAAATTTTTTTTACACAGGTTTTGTCTTTGAGGGCTGATTTCATTTCCTATGACAAAAAGCCTTCTGTTTCCACCGCCAAACCTTTCAGGGGATAATTTGCAAGAGTTTGGCACCATTTTTGAGAGAATTGGAGAATTTCATATTTTTGCTGAAATTGTGACCCCGGGGCTTAGAAAATTTTTTTTTCACAGGTTTTGTCTTCAAGGGCTGATTTCATTTCCTATGACAAAAAGCCTTCTGTTTCCACCCCCAAACCTTTCAGGGGAGAATTTGCAAGAGTTTGGCATCATTTTTGAGAGAATTGGAGAATTTTGGATTTTTGCTGAAATTGTGACCCCGGGGCTTAGAAATTTTTTTTTTCACAGGTAAAGTTCTCGAGGGCTGATTTCATTTCCTATGACAAAAAGCCTTCTGTTTCCACCGCCAAACCTTTCAGGGGATAATTTGCAAGAGTTTGGCACCATTTTTGAGAGAATTGGAGAATTTCGGATTTTTGCTGAAATTGAGACCCCGGGGCTTAGAAATTTTTTTTTACACAGGTTTTGTCTTTGAGGGCTGATTACAATTCCCATGATAAAAAGCCTTCTGTTTCCAACGCCAAACCTTTCAGGGGATAATTTGCAAGAGTTTGGCACCATTTTTGAGAGAATTGGAGAATTTCGGATTTTTGCTGAAATTGTGACCCCGGGGCTTAGAAATTTTTTTTTTACACAGGTAAAGTTCTCGAGGGCTGATTTCATTTCCTATGACAAAAAGCCTTCTGTTTCCACCGCCAAACCTTTCAGGGGAGAATTTGCAACAGTTTGGCACCATTTTTGAGAGAATTGGAGAATTTCAGATTTTTGTTGAAATTGTGAACCCGGAGCTTAGAAATTTTTTTTTTCACAGGTAAAGTTCTCGAGGGCTGATTTCATTTCCTATGACAAAAAGCCTTCTGTTTCCACCGCCAAACCTTTCAGGGGATAATTTGCAAGAGTTTGGCACCATATTTGAGAGAATTGGAGAATTTTGGATTTTTGCTGAAATTGTGACCCCGGGGCTTAGAAATTTTTTTTTTACACAGGTTTTGTCTTTGAGGGCTGATTACAATTCCCATGATAAAAAGCCTTCTGTTTCCACCACCCAACCTTTCAGGGGATAATTTGCAAGAGTTTGGCACCATTTTTGAGTGAACGGGAGAATTTCAGATTTTTGTTGAAATAGTGACCCCGGGGCTTAGAATTTTTTTTTTCACAGGTAAAGTTCTCGAGGGCTGATTTCATTTCCTATGACAAAAAGCCTTCTGTTTCCACCGCCAAACCTTTCAGGGGATAATTTGCAAGAGTTTGGCACCATTTTTGAGAGAATTGGAGAATTTCATATTTTTGCTGAAATTGTGACCCCGGGGCTTAGAAAATTTTTTTTTCACAGGTTTTGTCTTCAAGGGCTGATTTCATTTCCTATGACAAAAAGCCTTCTGTTTTCAAACCCAAACCTTTCAGGGGATAATTTGCAAGAGTTTGGCACCATTTTTGAGAGAATTGGAATTTTGGATTTTTGCTGAAATTGTGACCCCGGGGCTTAGAAATTTTTTTTTACACAGGTTTTGTCTTTGAGGGCTGATTACAATTCCCATGATAAAAAGCCTTCTGTTTCCACCGCCAAACTTTTCAGGGGATAATTTGCAAGAGTTTGGCACCATTTTTGAGAGAATTGGAGAATTTCGGATTTTTGCTGAAATTGTGACCCCGGGGCTTAGAAATGTTTTTTTACACAGGTAAAGTTCTCGAGGACTGATTACAATTCCCATGATAAAAAGCCTTCTGTTTCCACCGCCAAACCTTTCAGGGGATAACTTTCAAGAGTTTGGCACCATTTTTGAGAGAATTGGAGAATTTCGGATTTTTGCTGAAATTGTGACCCCGGGGGCTTAGAATTTTTTTTTTACACAGGTAAAGTTCTCGAGGGCTGATTTCATTTCCTATGACAAAAAGCCTTCTGTTTCCACCGCCAAACCTTTCAGGGGATAATTTGCAAGAGTTTGGCACCATTTTTGAGAGAATTGGAGAATTTCATATTTTTGCTGAAATTGTGACCCCGGGGCTTAGAAATGTTTTTTTACACAGGTAAAGTTCTCGAGGACTGATTACAATTCCCATGATAAAAAGCCTTCTGTTTCCACTGCCAAACCTTTCAGGGGATAATTTGCAAGAGTTTGGCACCATTTTTGAGAGAATTGGAGAATTTCGGATTTTTGCTGAAATTGTGACCCCGGGGCTTAGAATTTTTTTTTTACACAGGTAAAGTTCTCGAGGGCTGATTTCATTTCCTATGACAAAAAGCCTTCTTTTTCCACCGCCAAACCTTTCAGGGGAGAATTTGCAAGAGTTTGGCACCATTTTTGAGGTGAACGGGAGAATTTCAGATTTTTGTTGAAATTGTGACCCCGGGGCTTAGAAATATTTTTTTCACAGGTAAAGTTCTCGAGGGCTGATTTCATTTCCTATGACAAAAAGCCTTCTGTTTCCACCGCCAAACCTTTCAGGGGAGAATTTGCAACAGTTTGGCACCATTTTTGAGAGAATTGTTGAATTTCAGATTTTTGTTGAAATTGTGACCCCGGGGCTTCGAATTTTTTTTTTCCACAGGTAAAGTTCTCGAGGGCTGATTTCATTTCCTAAGACAAAAAGCCTTCTGTTTCCACCGCCAAACCTTTCAGGGGATGATTTGCAAGAGTTTGGCACCATTTTTGAGAGAATTGGAGAATTTTGGATTTTTGCTGAAATTGTGACCCCGGGGCTTAGAAATTTTTTTTTACACAGGTTTTGTCTTTGAGGGCTGATTACAATTCCCATGATTAAAAAGCCTTCTGTTTCCACCGCCAAACTTTTCAGGGGATAATTTGCAAGAGTTTGGCACCATTTTTGAGAGAATTGGAGAATTTCGGATTTTTGCTGAAATTGTGACCCCGGGGCTTAGAAATGTTTTTTTACACAGGTAAAGTTCTCGAGGACTGATTACAATTCCCATGATAAAAAGCCTTCTGTTTCCACCGCCAAACCTTTCAGGGGATAACTTTCAAGAGTTTGGCACCATTTTTGAGAGAATTGGAGAATTTCGGATTTTTGCTGAAATTGTGACCCCGGGGCTTAGAATTTTTTTTTTACACAGGTAAAGTTCTCGAGGGCTGATTTCATTTCCTATGACAAAAAGCCTTCTGTTTCCACCGCCAAACCTTTCAGGGGATAATTTGCAAGAGTTTGGCACCATTTTTGAGAGAATTGGAGAATTTCATATTTTTGCTGAAATTGTGACCCCGGGGCTTAGAAAATTTTTTTTCACAGGTTTTGTCTTCAAGGGCTGATTTCATTTCCTATGACAAAAAGCCTTCTGTTTCCACCCCCAAACCTTTCAGGGGAGAATTTGCAAGAGTTTGGCATCATTTTTGAGAGAATTGGAGAATTTCGGATTTTTGCTGAAATTGTGACCCCGGGGCTTAGAAATTTTTTTTTTCACAGGTAAAGTTCTCGAGGGCTGATTTCATTTCCTATGACAAAAAGCCTTCTGTTTCCACCGCCAAACCTTTCAGGGGATAATTTGCAAGAGTTTGGCACCATTTTTGAGAGAATTGGAGAATTTCGGATTTTTGCTGAAATTGTGACCCCGGGGCTTAGAAATTTTTTTTTACACAGGTTTTGTCTTTGAGGGCTGATTACAATTCCCATGACAAAAAGCCTTCTGTTTCCACCGCCAAACCTTTCAGGGGATAATTTGCAAGAGTTTGGCAACATTTTTGAGAGAATTGGAGAATTTCGGATTTTTGCTGAAATTGTGACCCCGGGGCTTAGAAATTTTTTTTTACAAAGTTTTGTAAAGTTCACGAGGGCTGATTTCATTTCCTATGACAAAAAGCCTTCGTTTTCCACCGCCAAACCTTTCAGGGGAGAATTTGCAACAGTTTGGCACCATTTTTGAGAGAATTGGAGAATTTTGGATTTTTGCTGAAATTGTGACCCCGGGGCTTAGAAGTTTTTTTTTCACAGGTAAAGTTCTCGAGGGCTGATTTCATTTCCTATGACAAAAAGCCTTCTGTTTCCACCGCCAAACCTTTCAGGGGATAATTTGCAACAGTTTGGCACCATTTTTGAGTGAACTGGAGAATTTCAGATTTTTGCTGAAATTGTGAGCCCGGGGTTTAGAAAATTTTTTTTACACAGGTTTTGTCTTTGAGGGCTGATTTCATTTCCTATGACAAAAAGCCTTCTGTTTCCACCGCCAAACCTTTCAGGGGATAATTTGCAAGAGTTTGGCACCATTTTTGAGAGAATTGGAGAATTTGGGATTTTTGCTGAAATTGTGACCCCGGGGCTTAGAAATTTTTTTTTACACAGGTAAAGTTCACGAGGGCTGATTTCATTTCCTATGACAAAAAGCCTTCGTTTTCCACCGCCAAACCTTTCAGGGGAGAATTTGCAACAGTTTGGCACCATTTTTGAGAGAATTGGAGAATTTTGGATTTTTGCTGAAATTGTGACCCCGGGGCTTAGAATTTTTTTTTTTCACAGGTAAAGTTCTCGAGGGCTGTTTTCATTTCCTATGACAAAAAGCCTTCTGTTTCCACCACCAAACCTTTCAGGGGATAATTTGCAAGAGTTTGGCACCATTTTTGAGTGAACGGGAGAATTTCAGATTTTTGTTGAAATTGTGACCCCGGGGCTTAGAAATTTTTTTTTTCACAGGTAAAGTTCTTGAGGGCTGATTTCATTTCCTATGACAAAAAGCCTTCTGTTTCCACCGCCAAACCTTTCAGGGGATAATTTGCAAGAGTTTGGCACCATTTTTGAGAGAATTGGAGAATTTCATATTTTTGCTGAAATTGTGACCCCGGGGCTTAGAAATTTTTTTTTTCACAGGTTTTGTCTTCAAGGGCTGATTTCATTTCCTATGACAAAAAGCCTTCTGTTTCCACCCCCAAACCTTTCAGGGGAGAATTTGCAAGAGTTTGGCATCATTTTTGAGAGAATTGGAGAATTTTGGATTTTTGCTGAAATTGTGACCCCGGGGCTTAGAAATTTTTTTTTTCACAGGTAAAGTTCTCGAGGGCTTATTTCATTTCCTATGACAAAAAGCCTTCTGTTTCCACCGCCAAACCTTTCAGGGGATAATTTGCAAGAGTTTGGCACCATTTTTGAGAGAATTGGAGAATTTCGGATTTTTGCTGAAATTGTGACCCCGGGGCTTAGAAATTTTTTTTTACACAGGTTTTGTCTTTGAGGGCTGATTACAATTCCCATGATAAAAAGCCTTCTGTTTCCACCGCCAAACCTTTCAGGGGATAATTTGCAAGAGTTTGGCACCATTTTTGAGAGAATTGGAGAATTTCGGATTTTTGCTGAAATTGTGACCCCGGGGCTTAGAAATTTTTTTTTTCACAGGTAAAGTTCTCGAGGGCTGATTTCATTTCCTATGACAAAAAGCCTTCTGTTTCCACCACCAAACCTTTCAGGGGATAATTTCCAAGAGTTTGGCACCATTTTTGAGTGAACGGGAGAATTTCAGATTTTTGTTGAAATTGTGACCCCGGGGCTTAGAATTTTTTTTTTCACAGGTAAAGTTCTTGAGGGCTGATTTCATTTCCTATGACAAAAAGTCTACTGTTTCCACCGCCAAACCTTTCAGGGGATAATTTGCAAGAGTTTGGCACCATTTTTGAGAGAATTGGAGAATTTCGGATTTTTGCTGAAATTGTGACCCCGGGGCTTAGAAATTTTTTTTTACACAGGTTTTGTCTTTGAGGGCTGATTACAATTCCCATGACAAAAAGCCTTCTGTTTCCACCGCCAAACCTTTCAGGGGATAATTTGCAAGAGTTTGGCACCATTTTTGAGAGAATTGGAGAATTTCGGATTTTTGCTGAAATTGTGACCCCGGGGCTTAGAAATTTTTTTTTACACAGGTAAAGTTCACGAGGGCTGATTTCATTTCCTATGACAAAAAGCCTTCGTTTTCCACCGCCAAACCTTTCAGGGGAGAATTTGCAACAGTTTGGCACCATTTTTGAGAGAATTGGAGAATTTTGGATTTTTGCTGAAATTGTGACCCCGGGGTTTAGAAGTTTTTTTTTCACAGGTAAAGTTCTCGAGGGCTGATTTCATTTCCTATGACAAAAAGCCTTCTGTTTCCACCGCCAAACCTTTCAGGGGATAATTTGCAACAGTTTGGCACCATTTTTGAGTGAACTGGAGAATTTCAGATTTTTGCTGAAATTGTGAGCCCGGGGTTTAGAAAATTTTTTTTACACAGGTTTTGTCTTTGAGGGCTGATTTCATTTCCTATGACAAAAAGCCTTCTGTTTCCACCGCCAAACCTTTCAGGCGATAATTTGCAAGAGTTTGGCACCATTTTTGAGAGAATTGGAGAATTTCGGATTTTTGCTGAAATTGTGACCCCGGGGCTTAGAAATTTTTTTTTACACAGGTTTTGTCTTTGAGGGCTGATTACAATTCCCATGATAAAAAGCCTTCTGTTTCCACCGCCAAACCTTTCAGGGGATAATTTGCAAGAGTTTGGCACCATTTTTGAGAGAATTGGAGAATTTCGGATTTTTGCTGAAATTGTGACCCCGGGGCTTAGAAATTTTTTTTTACACAGGTAAAGTTCACGAGGGCTGATTTCATTTCCTATGACAAAAAGCCTTCGTTTTCCACCGCCAAACCTTTCAGGGGAGAATTTGCAACAGTTTGGCACCATTTTTGAGAGAATTGGAGAATTTTGGATTTTTGCTGAAATTGTGACCCCGGGGCTTAGAAATTTTTTTTTCACAGGTAAAGTTCTCGAGGGCTGATTTCATTTCCTATGACAAAAAGCCTTCTGTTTCCACCGCCAAACCTTTCAGGGGATAATTTGCAACAGTTTGGCACCATTTTTGAGTGAACTGGAGAATTTCAGATTTTTGCTGAAATTGTGAGCCCGGGGTTTTGAAAAATTTTTTTACACAGGTTTTGTCTTTGAGGGCTGATTTCATTTCCTATGACAAAAAGCCTTCTGTTTCCACCGCCAAACCTTTCAGGGGATAATTTGCAAGAGTTTGGCACCATTTTTGAGAGAATTGGAGAATTTCGGATTTTTGCTGAAATTGTGACCCCGGGGCTTAGAAATTTTTTTTTACACAGGTAAAGTTCACGAGGGCTGATTTCATTTCCTATGACAAAAAGCCTTCGTTTTCCACCGCCAAACCTTTCAGGGGAGAATTTGCAACAGTTTGGCACCATTTTTGAGAGAATTGGAGAATTTTGGATTTTTGCTGAAATTGTGACCCCGGGGCTTAGAAGTTTTTTTTTCACAGGTAAAGTTCTCGAGGGCTGATTTCATTTCCTATGACAAAAAGCCTTCTGTTTCCACCGCCAAACCTTTCAGGGGATAATTTGCAAGAGTTTGGCACCATTTTTGAGAGAATTGGAGAATTTCGGATTTTTGCTGAAATTGTGACCCCGGGGCTTAGAAATTTTTTTTACACAGGTTTTGTCTTTGAGGGCTGATTACAATTCCCATGATAAAAAGCCTTCTGTTTCCACCGCCAAACCTTTCAGGGGATAATTTGCAAGAGTTTGGCACCATTTTTGAGAGAATTGGAGAATTTCGGATTTTTGCTGAAATTGTGACCCCGGGGCTTAGAAATTTTTTTTTACACAGGTAAAGTTCACGAGGGCTGATTTCATTTCCTATGACAAAAAGCCTTCGTTTTCCACCGCCAAACCTTTCAGGGGAGAATTTGCAACAGTTTGGCACCATTTTTGAGAGAATTGGAGAATTTTGGATTTTTGCTGAAATTGTGACCCCGGGGCTTAGAAAATTTTTTTTTCACAGGTTTTGTCTTCAAGGGCTGAGTTCATTTCCTATGACAAAAAGCCTTCTGTTTCCACCCCCAAACCTTTCAGGGGAGAATTTGCAAGAGTTTGGCATCATTTTTGAGAGAATTGGAGAATTTCGGATTTTTGCTGAAATTGTGACCCCGGGGCTTAGAAATTTTTTTTTTCACAGGTAAAGTTCTCGAGGGCTGATTTCATTTCCTATGACAAAAAGCCTTCTGTTTCCACCACCAAACCTTTCAGGGGATAATTTCCAAGAGTTTGGCACCATTTTTGAGTGAACGGGAGAATTTCAGATTTTTGTTGAAATTGTGACCCCGGGGCTTAGAATTTTTTTTTTCACAGGTAAAGTTCTTGAGGGCTGATTTCATTTCCTATGACAAAAAGCCTACTGTTTCCACCGCCAAACCTTTCAGGGGATAATTTGCAAGAGTTTGGCACCATTTTTGAGAGAATTGGAGAATTTCATATTTTTGCTGAAATTGTGACCCCGGGGCTTAGAAAATTTTTTTTTCACAGGTTTTGTCTTCAAGGGCTGAGTTCATTTCCTATGACAAAAAGCCTTCTGTTTCCACCGCCAAACCTTTCAGGGGAGAATTTGCAACAGTTTGGCACCATTTTTGAGAGAATTGGAGAATTTCAGATTTTTGTTGAAATTGTGACCCCGGGGCTTAGAAATTTTTTTTTTCACAGGTAAAGTTCTCGAGGGCTGATTTCATTTCCTATGACAAAAAGCCTTCTGTTTCCACCGCCAAACCTTTCAGGGGATAATTTGCAAGAGTTTGGCACCATATTTGAGAGAATTGGAGAATTTTGGATTTTTGCTGAAATTGTGACCCCGGGGCTTAGAAATTTTTTTTTACACAGGTTTTGTCTTTGAGGGCTGATTACAATTCCCATGATAAAAAGCCTTCTGTTTCCACCGCCAAACCTTTCAGGGGATAATTTGCAAGAGTTTGGCACCATTTTTGAGAGAATTGGAGAATTTCGGATTTTTGCTGAAATTGTGACCCCGGGGCTTAGAAATTTTTTTTTACACAGGTTTTGTCTTTGAGGGCTGATTACAATTCCCATGATAAAAAGCCTTCTGTTTCCACCGCCAAACCTTTCAGGGGATAATTTGCAAGAGTTTGGCACCATTTTTGAGAGAATTGGAGAATTTCGGATTTTTGCTGAAATTGTGACCCCGGGGCTCAGAAATTATTTTTTTACACAGGTAAAGTTCACGAGGGCTGATTTCATTTCCTATGACAAAAAGCCTTCGTTTTCCACCGCCAAACCTTTCAGGGGAGAATTTGCAACAGTTTGGCACCATTTTTGAGAGAATTGGAGAATTTTGGATTTTTGCTGAAATTGTGACCCCGGGGCTTAGAAATTTTTTTTTTCACAGGTTTTGTCTTCAAGGGCTGATTTCATTTCCTATGACAAAAAGCCTTCTGTTTCCACCCCCAAACCTTTCAGGGGAGAATTTGCAAGAGTTTGGCATCATTTTTGAGTGAATTGGAGAATTTCGGATTTTTGCTGAAATTGTGACCCCGGGGCTTAGAAATTTTTTTTTCACACAGGTAAAGTTCTCGAGGGCTGATTTCATTTCCTATGACAAAAAGCCTTCTGTTTCCACCGCCAAACCTTTCAGGGGAGAATTTGCAACAGTTTGGCACCATTTTTGAGAGAATTGGAGAATTTCAGATTTTTGTTGAAATTGTGACCCCGGGGCTTAGAAATTTTTTTTTTCACAGGTAAAGTTCTCGAGGGCTGATTTCATTTCCTATGACAAAAAGCCTTCTGTTTCCACCGCCAAACCTTTCAGGGGATAATTTGCAAGAGTTTGGCACCATATTTGAGAGAATTGGAGAATTTTGGATTTTTGCTGAAATTGTGACCCCGGGGCTTAGAAATTTTTTTTTACACAGGTTTTGTCTTTGAGGGTTGATTACAATTCCCATGATAAAAAGCCTTCTGTTTCCACCGCCAAACCTTTCAGGGGATAATTTGCAAGAGTTTGGCACTATTTTTGAGAGAATTGGAGAATTTCGGATTTTTGCTGAAATTGTGACCCCGGGGCTTAGAAATTATTTTTTTACACAGGTAAAGTTCACGAGGGCTGATTTCATTTCCTATGACAAAAAGCCTTCGTTTTCCACCGCCAAACCTTTCAGGGGAGAATTTGCAACAGTTTGGCACCATTTTTGAGAGAATTGGAGAATTTTGGATTTTTGCTGAAATTGTGACCCCGGGGCTTAGAAATTTTTTTTTTCACAGGTAAAGTTCTCGAGGGCTGATTTCATTTCCTATGACAAAAAGCCTTCTCTTTCCACCACCAAACCTTTCAGGGGATAATTTGCAAGAGTTTGGCACCATTTTTGAGTGAACGGGAGAATTTCAGATTTTTGTTGAAATTGTGACCCCGGGGCTTAGAAATTTTTTTTTTACACAGGTAAAGTTCTCGAGGGCTGATTTCATTTCCTATGACAAAAAGCCTTCTGTTTCCACCGCCAAACCTTTCAGGGGAGAATTTGCAACAGTTTGGCACCATTTTTGAGAGAATTGGAGAATTTCAGATTTTTGTTGAAATTGTGACCCCGGGGCTTAGAAATTTTTCTTTTCACAGGTAAAGTTCTCGAGGGCTGATTTCATTTCCTATGACAAAAAGCCTTCTGTTTCCACCGCCAAACCTTTCAGGGGATAATTTGCAAGAGTTTGGCACCATATTTGAGAGAATTGGAGAATTTTGGATTTTTGCTGAAATTGTGACCCCGGGGCTTAGAAATTTTTTTTTTACACAGGTTTTGTCTTTGAGGGCTGATTACAATTCCCATGATAAAAAGCCTTCTGTTTCCACCGCCAAACCTTTCAGGGGATAATTTGCAAGAGTTTGGCACCATTTTTGAGAGAATTGGAGAATTTCGAATTTTTGCTGAAATTGTGACCCCGGGGCTTAGAAATTTTTTTTTATACAGGTAAAGTTCTCGAGGGCTGATTTCATTTCCTATGACAAAAAGCATTCTTTTTCCACCGCCAAACCTTTCAGGGGAGAATTTGCAACAGTTTGGCACCATTTTTGAGAGAATTGGAGAATTTTGGTTTTTTGCTGAAATTATGACCCCGGGGCTTAGAAATTTTTTTTTTCACAGGTAAAGTTCTTGAGGGCTGATTTCATTTCCTATGACAAAAAGCCTTCTGTTTCCACCACCAAACCTTTCAGGGGATAATTTGCAAGAGTTTGGCACCATTTTTGAGTGAACGGGAGAATTTCAGATTTTTGTTGAAATTGTGACCCCGGGGCTTAGAATTTTTTTTTTCACAGGTAAAGTTCTCGAGGGCTGATTTCATTTCCTATGACAAAAAGCCTTCTGTTTCCACCGCCAAAACTTTCAGGGGATAATTTGCAAGAGTTTGGCACCATTTTTGAGAGCATTGGAGAATTTCATATTTTTGCTGAAATTGTGACCCCGGGGCTTAGAAATTTTTTTTTACACAGGTTTTGTCTTTGAGGGCTGATTACAATTCCCATGATAAAAAGCCTTCTGTTTCCACCGCCAAACCTTTCAGGGGATAATTTGCAAGAGTTTGGCACCATTTTTGAGAGAATTGGAGAATTTCAGATTTTTGCTGAAATTGTGACCCCGGGGCTTAGAAATTATTTTTTTACACAGGTAAAGTTCACGAGGGCTGATTTCATTTCCTATGACAAAAAGCCTTCGTTTTCCACCGCCAAACCTTTCAGGGGAGAATTTGCAACAGTTTGGCACCATTTTTGAGAGAATTGGAGAATTTCGGATTTTTGCTGAAATTGTGACCCCGGGGCTTAGAAATTTTTTTTTTCACAGGTTTTGTCTTCAAGGGCTGATTTCATTTCCTATGACAAAAAGCCTTCTGTTTCCACCCCCAAACCTGTCAGGGGAGAATTTGCAAGAGTTTGGCATCATTTTTGAGTGAATTGGAGAATTTCGGATTTTTGCTGAAATTGTGACCCCGGGGCTTAGAAATTTTTTTTTTACACAGGTAAAGTTCTCGAGGGCTGATTTCATTTCCTATGACAAAAAGCCTTCTTTTTCCACCGCCAAACCTTTCAGGGGAGAATTTGCAACAGTTTGGCACCATTTTTGAGAGAATTGGAGAATTTCAGATTTTTGTTGAAATTGTGACCCCGGGGCTTAGAAATTTTTTTTTTCACAGGTAAAGTTCTCGAGGGCTGATTTCATTTCCTATGACAAAAAGCCTTCTGTTTCCACCGCCAAACCTTTCAGGGGATAATTTGCAAGAGTTTGGCACCATATTTGAGAGAATTGGAGAATTTTGGATTTTTGCTGAAATTGTGACCCCGGGGCTTAGAAATTTTTTTTTACACAGGTTTTGTCTTTGAGGGCTGATTACAATTCCCATGATAAAAAACCTTCTGTTTCCACCGCCAAACCTTTCAGGGGATAATTTGCAAGAGTTTGGCACCATTTTTGAGAGAATTGGAGAATTTCGGATTTTTGCTGAAATTGTGACCCCGGGGCTTAGAAATTTTTTTTTACACAGGTTTTGTCTTTGAGGGTTGATTACAATTCCCATGATAAAAAGCCTTCTGTTTCCACCGCCAAACCTTTCAGGGGATAATTTGCAAGAGTTTGGCACCATTTTGAGAGAATTGGAGAATTTCGGATTTTTGCTGAAATTGTGACCCCGGGGCTTAGAAATTATTTTTTTACACAGGTAAAGTTCACGAGGGCTGATTTCATTTCCTATGACAAAAAGCCTTCGTTTTCCACCGCCAAACCTTTCAGGGGATAATTGGCAAGAGTTTGGCACCATTTTTGAGAGAATTGGAGAATTTCGGATTTTTGCTGAAATTGTGACCCCGGGGCTTAGAATTTTTTTTTTTTCACAGGTAAAGTTCTCGAGGGCTGATTTCATTTCCTATGACAAAAAGCCTTCTGTTTCCACCGCCAAATCTTTCAGGGGAGAATTTGCAACAGTTTGGCACCATTTTTGAGAGAATTGGAGAATTTCATATTTTTGCTGAAATTGTGACCCCGGGGCTTAGAAATTTTTTTTTTCACAGGTTTTGTCTTCAAGGGCTGATTTCATTTCCTATGACAAAAAGCCTTCTGTTTCCACCCCCAAACCTTTCGGGGAGAATTTGCAAGAGTTTGGCACCATTTTCGAGTGAATTGGAGAATTTCGGATTTTTGCTGAAATTGTGACCCCGGGGCTTAGAAATTTTTTTTTACACAGGTAAAGTTCTCGAGGGCTGATTTCATTTCCTATGACAAAAAGCCTTCTGTTTCCACCGCCAAACCTTTCAGGGGATAAGTTGCAAGAGTTTGGCACCATTTTTGAGAGAATTGGAGAATTTTGGATTTTTGCTGAAATCGTGACCCCGGGGCGTAGAATTTTTTTTTTTCACAGGTAAAGTTCTCGAGGGCTGATTTCATTTCCTATGACAAAAAGCTTTCTGTTTCCACCGCCAAACCTTTCAGGGGAGAATTTGCAACAGTTTGGCACCATTTTTGAGAGAATTGGAGAATTTCGGATTTTTGCTGAAATTGTGACCCCGGGGCTTAGAAATTTTTTTTTTACACAGGTAAAGTTCTCGAGGGCTGATTTCATTTCCTATGACAAAAAGCCTTCTTTTTCCACCGCCAAACCTTTCAGGGGAGAATTTGCAAGAGTTTGGCACCATTTTTGAGTGAACGGGAGAATTTCAGATTTTTGTTGAAATTGTGACCCCGGGGCTTAGAAATTTTTTTTTTCACAGGTAAAGTTCTCGAGGGCTGATTTCATTTCCTATGACAAAAAGCCTTCTGTTTCCAACGCCAAACCTTTCAGGGGAGAATTTGCAACAGTTTGGCACCATTTTTGAGAGAATTGGAGAATTTCGGGTTTTTGCTGAAATTGTGACCCCGGGGCTTAGAAATTTTTTTTAACACAGGTTTTGTCTTTGAGGGCTGATTACAATTCCCATGATAAAAAGCCTTCTGTTTCCACCGCCAAACCTTTCAGGGGATAATTTGCAAGAGTTTGGCACCATTTTTGAGAGAATTGGAGAATTTCGGATTTTTGCTGAAATTGTGACCCCGGGGCTTAGAAATTTTTTTTAACACAGGTTTTGTCTTTGAGGGTTGATTACAATTCCCATGATAAAAAGCCTTCTGTTTCCACCGCCAAACCTTTCAGGGGATAATTTGCAAGAGTTTGGCACCATTTTTGAGAGAATTGGAGAATTTCGGATTTTTGCTGAAATTGTGACCCCGGGGCTTAGAAATGTTTTTTTTAAACAGGTAAAGTTCTCGAGGGCTGATTACAATTCCCATGATAAAAAGCCTTCTGTTTCCACCGCCAAACCTTTCAGGGGATAATTTGCAAGAGTTTGGCACCATTTTTGAGAGAATTGGAGAATTTCCGACTTTTGCTGAAATTGTGACCCCGGGGCTTAGAAATTTTTTTTTACACAGGTTTTGTCTTTGAGGGCTGATTACAATTCCCATGATAAAAAGCCTTCTGTTTCCACCGCCAAACCTTTCAGGGGATAATTTGCAAGAGTTTGACACCATTTTTGAGAGAATTGGAGAATTTCGGATTTTTGCTGAAATTGTGACCCCGGGGCTTAGAAATTTTTTTTTTCACAGGTAAAGTTCTCGAGGGCTGATTTCATTTCCTATGACAAAAAGCCTTCTTTTTCCACCGCCAAACCTTTCAGGGGATAATTTGCAACAGTTTGGCACCATTTTTGAGAGAATTGGAGAATTTCGGATTTTTGCTGAAATTGTGACCCCGGGGCTTAGAAATTATTTTTTTACACAGGTAAAGTTCACGAGGGCTGATTTCATTTCCTATGACAAAAAGCCTTCGTTTTCCACCGCCAAACCTTTCAGGGGATAATTTGCAAGAGTTTGGCACCATTTTTGAGAGAATTGGAGAATTTCGGATTTTTGCTGAAATTGTGACCCCGGGGCTTAGAATTTTTTTTTTTCACAGGTAAAGTTCTCGAGGGCTGATTTCATTTCCTATGACAAAAAGCCTTCTGTTTCCACCGCCAAATCTTTCAGGGGAGAATTTGCAACAGTTTGGCACCATTTTTGAGAGAATTGGAGAATTTCATATTTTTGCTGAAATTGTGACCCCGGGGCTTAGAAATTTTTTTTTTCACAGGTTTTGTCTTCAAGGGCTGATTTCATTTCCTATGACAAAAAGCCTTCTGTTTCCACCCCCAAACCTTTCGGGGAGAATTTGCAAGAGTTTGGCACCATTTTCGAGTGAATTGGAGAATTTCGGATTTTTGCTGAAATTGTGACCCCGGGGCTTAGAAATTTTTTTTTTACACAGGTAAAGTTCTCGAGGGCTGATTTCATTTCCTATGACAAAAAGCCTTCTGTTTCCACCGCCAAACCTTTCAGGGGATAAGTTGCAAGAGTTTGGCACCATTTTTGAGAGAATTGGAGAATTTTGGATTTTTGCTGAAATCGTGACCCCGGGGCGTAGAATTTTTTTTTTTCACAGGTAAAGTTCTCGAGGGCTGATTTCATTTCCTATGACAAAAAGCTTTCTGTTTCCACCGCCAAACCTTTCAGGGGAGAATTTGCAACAGTTTGGCACCATTTTTGAGAGAATTGGAGAATTTCGGATTTTTGCTGAAATTGTGACCCCGGGGCTTAGAAATTTTTTTTTTACACAGGTAAAGTTCTCGAGGGCTGATTTCATTTCCTATGACAAAAAGCCTTCTTTTTCCACCGCCAAACCTTTCAGGGGAGAATTTGCAAGAGTTTGGCACCATTTTTGAGTGAACGGGAGAATTTCAGATTTTTGTTGAAATTGTGACCCCGGGGCTTAGAAATTTTTTTTTTCACAGGTAAAGTTCTCGAGGGCTGATTTCATTTCCTATGACAAAAAGCCTTCTGTTTCCAACGCCAAACCTTTCAGGGGAGAATTTGCAACAGTTTGGCACCATTTTTGAGAGAATTGGAGAATTTCGGATTTTTGCTGAAATTGTGACCCCGGGGCTTAGAAATTTTTTTTAACACAGGTTTTGTCTTTGAGGGCTGATTACAATTCCCATGATAAAAAGCCTTCTGTTTCCACCGCCAAACCTTTCAGGGGATAATTTGCAAGAGTTTGGCACCATTTTTGAGAGAATTGGAGAATTTCGGATTTTTGCTGAAATTGTGACCCCGGGGCTTAGAAATTTTTTTTAACACAGGTTTTGTCTTTGAGGGCTGATTACAATTCCCATGATAAAAAGCCTTCTGTTTCCACCGCCAAACCTTTCAGGGGATAATTTGCAAGAGTTTGGCACCATTTTTGAGAGAATTGGAGAATTTCGGATTTTTGCTGAAATTGTGACCCCGGGGCTTAGAAATGTTTTTTTTAAACAGGTAAAGTTCTAGAGGGCTGATTACAATTCCCATGATAAAAAGCCTTCTGTTTCCACCGCCAAACCTTTCAGGGGATAATTTGCAAGAGTTTGGCACCATTTTTGAGAGAATTGGAGAATTTCGGACTTTTGCTGAAATTGTGACCCCGGGGCTTAGAAATTTTTTTTTACACAGGTTTTGTCTTTGAGGGCTGATTACAATTCCCATGATAAAAAGCCTTCTGTTTCCACCGCCAAACCTTTCAGGGGATAATTTGCAAGAGTTTGACACCATTTTTGAGAGAATTGGAGAATTTCGGATTTTTGCTGAAATTGTGACCCCGGGGCTTAGAAATTTTTTTTTTCACAGGTAAAGTTCTCGAGGGCTGATTTCATTTCCTATGACAAAAAGCCTTCTTTTTCCACCGCCAAACCTTTCAGGGGATAATTTGCAACAGTTTGGCACCATTTTTGAGAGAATTGGAGAATTTTGGATTTTTGCTGAAATTGTGACCCCGGGGCTTAGAATTTTTTTTTTCACAGGTAAAGTTCTCGAGGGCTGATTTCATTTCCTATGACAAAAAGCCTTCTGTTTCCACCGCCAAACCTTTCAGGGGATAATTTGCAAGAGTTTGGCACCATTTTTGAGAGAATTGGAGAATTTTGGATTTTTGCTGAAATTGTGACCCCGGGGCTTAGAATTTTTTTTTTCACAGGTAAAGTTCTCGAGGGCTGATTTCATTTCCTATGACAAAAAGCCTTCTGTTTCCACCGCCAAACCTTTCAGGGGATAATTTGCAAGAGTTTGGCACCATTTTTGAGAGAATTGGAGAATTTCGGATTTTTGCTGAAATTGTGACCCCGGGGCTTAGAAATGTTTTTTTACACAGGTAAAGTTCTCGAGGGCTGATTTCATTTCCTATGACAAAAAGCCTTCTGTTTCCACCGCCAAACCTTTCAGGGGATAATTTGCAAGAGTTTGGCACCATTTTTGAGAGAATTGGAGAATTTCGGATTTTTGCTGAAATTGTGACCCCGGGGCTTAGAAATTTTTTTTTACACAGGTAAAGTTCTCGAGGGCTGATTTCATTTCCTATGACAAAAAGCCTTCTTTTTCCACCGCCAAACCTTTCAGGGGAGAATTTGCAAGAGTTTGGCACCATTTTTGAGTGAACGGGAGAATTTCAGATTTTTGTTGAAATTGTGACCCCGGGCCTTAGAATTTTTTTTTTTCACAGGTAAAGTTCTCGAGGGCTGATTTCATTTCCTATGACAAAAAGCCTTCTGTTTCCACCGCCAAAACTTTCAGGGGATAATTTGCAAGAGTTTGGCACCATTTTTGAGAGAATTGGAGAATTTCGGATTTTTGCTGAAATTGTGACCCCGGGGCTTAGAAATTTTTTTTAACACAGGTTTTGTCTTTGAGGGCTGATTACAATTCCCATGATAAAAAGCCTTCTGTTTCCACCGCCAAACCTTTCAGGGGATAATTTGCAAGAGTTTGGCACCATTTTTGAGAGAATTGGAGAATTTCGGATTTTTGCTGAAATTGTGACCCCGGGGCTTAGAAATGTTTTTTTACACAGGTAAAGTTCTCGAGGGCTGATTACAATTCCCATGATAAAAAGCCTTCTGTTTCCACCGCCAAACCTTTCAGGGGATAATTTGCAAGAGTTTGGCACCATTTTTGAGAGAATTGGAGAATTTCGGATTTTTGCTGAAATTGTGACCCCGGGGCTTAGAAATTTTTTTTTACATAGGTAAAGTTCTCGAGGGCTGATTACAATACCCATGATAAAAAGCCTTCTGTTTCCACCGCCAAACCTTTCAGGGGATAATTTGCAAGAGTTTGACACCATTTTTGAGAGAATTGGAGAATTTCGGATTTTTGCTGAAATTGTGACCCCGGGGCTTAGAAATTTTTTTTTTCACAGGTAAAGTTCTCGAGGGCTGATTTCATTTCCTATGACAAAAAGCCTTCTTTTTCCACCGCCAAACCTTTCAGGGCATAATTTGCAACAGTTTGGCACCATTTTTGAGAGAATTGGAGAATTTTGGATTTTTGCTGAAATTGTGACCCCGGGGCTTAGAATTTTTTTTTTCACAGGTAAAGTTCTCGAGGGCTGATTTCATTTCCTATGACAAAAAGCCTTCTGTTTCCACCGCCAAACCTTTCAGGGGATAATTTGCAAGAGTTTGGCACCATTTTTGAGAGAATTGGAGAATTTTGGATTTTTGCTGAAATTGTGACCCCGGGGCTTAGAATTTTTTTTTTCACAGTTAAAGTTCTCGAGGGCTGATTTCATTTCCTATGACAAAAAGCCTTCTGTTTCCAACGCCAAACCTTTCAGGGGATAATTTGCAAGAGTTTGGCACCATTTTTGAGAGAATTGGAGAATTTCGGATTTTTGCTGAAATTGTGACCCCGGGGCTTAGAAATGTTTTTTTACACAGGTAAAGTTCTCGAGGGCTGATTTCATTTCCTATGACAAAAAGCCTTCTGTTTCCACCGCCAAACCTTTCAGGGGATAATTTGCAAGAGTTTGGCACTATTTTTGAGAGAATTGGAGAATTTCGGATTTTTGCTGAAATTGTGACCCCGGGGCTTAGAAATTTTTTTTTACACAGGTAAAGTTCTCGAGGGCTGATTTCATTTCCTATGACAAAAAGCCTTCTTTTTCCACCGCCAAACCTTTCAGGGGAGAATTTGCAAGAGTTTGGCACCATTTTTGAGAGAATTGGAGAATTTCAGATTTTTGTTGAAATTGTGACCCCGGGGCTTAGAATTTTTTTTTTCCACAGGTAAAGTTCTCGAGGGCTGATTTCATTTCCTATGACAAAAAGCCTTCTGTTTCCACCGCCAAAACTTTCAGGGGATAATTTGCAAGAGTTTGGCACCATTTTTGAGAGAATTGGAGAATTTCAGATTTTTGTTGAAATTGTGACCCCGGGGCTTAGAATTTTTTTTTTTCACAGGTAAAGTTCTCGAGGGCTGATTTCATTTCCTATGACAAAAAGCCTTCTGTTTCCACCGCCAAACCTTTCAGGGGAGAATTTGCAAGAGTTTGGCACCATTTTTGAGAGAATTGGAGAATTTCGGATTTTTGCTGAAATTGTGACCCCGGGGCTTAGAATTTTTTTTTTACATAGGTAAAGTTCTCGAGGGCTGATTACAATTCCCATGATAAAAAGCCTTCTGTTTCCACCGCCAAACCTTTCAGGGGATAATTTGCAAGAGTTTGGCACCATTTTTGAGAGAATTGGAGAATTTCGGATTTTTGCTGAAATTGTGACCCCGGGGCTTAGAAATTTTTTTTTACACAGGTTTTGTCTTTGAGGGCTGATTACAATTCCCATGATAAAAAGCCTTCTGTTTCCACCGCCAAACCTTTCAGGGGATAATTTGCAAGAGTTTGGCACCATTTTTGAGAGAATTGGAGAATTTCGGATTTTTGCTGAAATTGTGACCCCGGGGCTTAGAATTTTTTTTTTCACAGGTAAAGTTCTCGAGGGCTGATTTCATTTCCTATGACAAAAAGCCTTCTGTTTCCACCGCCAAACCTTTCAGGGGATAATTTGCAAGAGTTTGGCACCATTTTTGAGAGAATTGGAGAATTTCGGATTTTTGCTGAAATTGTGACCCCGGGGCTTAGAAATGTTTTTTTACACAGGTAAAGTTCTCGAGGGCTGATTTCATTTCCTATGACAAAAAGCCTTCTTTTTCCACCGCCAAACCTTTCAGGGGAGAATTTGCAAGAGTTTGGCACCATTTTTGAGAGAATTGGAGAATTTCAGATTTTTGCTGAAATTGTGACCCCGGGGCTTAGAATTTTTTTTTTCACAGGTAAAGTTCTCGAGGGCTGATTTCATTTCCTATGACAAAAAGCTTTCTGTTTCCACCGCCAAACCTTTCAGGGGAGAATTTGCAACAGTTTGGCACCATTTTTGAGAGAATTGGAGAATTTCGGATTTTTGCTGAAATTGTGACCCCGGGGCTTAGAAATTTTTTTTTTACACAGGTAAAGTTCTCGAGGGCTGATTTCATTTCCTATGACAAAAAGCCTTCTGTTTCCACCGCCAAACCTTTCAGGGGATAATTTGCAAGAGTTTGGCACCATTTTTGAGTGAACGGGAGAATTTCAGATTTTTGTTGAAATTGTGACCCCGGGGCTTAGAATTTTTTTTTTTCACAGGTAAAGTTCTCGAGGGCTGATTTCATTTCCTATGACAAAAAGCCTTCTGTTTCCACCGCCAAAACTTTCAGGGGATAATTTGCAAGAGTTTGGCACCATTTTTGAGAGAATTGGAGAATTTCGGATTTTTGCTAAAATTGTGACCCCGGGGCTTAGAAATTTTTTTTAACACAGGTTTTGTCTTTGAGGGCTGATTACAATTCCCATGATAAAAAGCCTTCTGTTTCCACCGCCAAACCTTTCAGGGGATAATTTGCAAGAGTTTGGCACCATTTTTGAGAGAATTGGAGAATTTCGGATTTTTGCTGAAATTGTGACCCCGGGGCTTAGAATTTTTTTTTTACATAGGTAAAGTTCTCGAGGGCTGATTACAATTCCCATGATAAAAAGCCTTCTGTTTCCACCGCCAAACCTTTCAGGGGATAATTTGCAAGAGTTTGGCACCATTTTTGAGAGAATTGGAGAATTTCGGATTTTTGCTGAAATTGTGACCCCGGGGCTTAGAAATTTTTTTTTACACAGGTTTTGTCTTTGAGGGCTGATTACAATTCCCATGATAAAAAGCCTTCTGTTTCCACCGCCAAACCTTTCAGGGGATAATTTGCAAGAGTTTGGCACCATTTTTGAGAGAATTGGAGAATTTCGGATTTTTGCTGAAATTGTGACCCCGGGGCTTAGAATTTTTTTTTTGCACAGGTAAAGTTCTCGAGGGCTGATTTCATTTCCTATGACAAAAAGCCTTCTTTTTCCACCGCCAAACCTTTCAGGGGAGAATTTGCAAGAGTTTGGCACCATTTTTGAGTGAACGGGAGAATTTCAGACTTTTGTTGAAATTGTGACCCCGGGGCTTAGAATTTTTTTTTTTCACAGGTAAAGTTCTCGAGGGCTGATTTCATTTCCTATGACAAAAAGCCTTCTGTTTCCACCGCCAAAACTTTCAGGGGATAATTTGCAAGAGTTTGGCACCATTTTTGAGAGAATTGGAGAATTTCGGATTTTTGCTGAAATTGTGACCCCGGGGCTTAGAAATTTTTTTTAACACAGGTTTTGTCTTTGAGGGCTGATTACAATTCCCATGATAAAAAGCCTTCTGTTTCCACCGCCAAACCTTTCAGGGGATAATTTGCAAGAGTTTGGCACCATTTTTGAGAGAATTGGAGAATTTCGGATTTTTCCTGAAATTGTGACCCCGGGGCTTAGAAAATTTTTTTCCCACAGGTTTTGTCTTCGAGGGCTGATTTCATTTCCTATGACAAAAAGGCTTCTGTTTCCACCGCCAAACCTTTCAGGGGAGAATTTGCAACAGTTTGGCACCATTTTTGAGAGAATTGGAGAATTTCAGATTTTTGCTGAAATTGTGACCCCGGGGCTTAGAAAAATTTTTCCCCACAGTTTTTGTCTTCGAGGGCTGATTTCATTTCCTATGACAAAAAGGCTTCTGTTTCCACCGCCAAACCTTTCATGGGAGAATTTGCAACAGTTTGGCACCATTTTTGAGAGAATTGGAGGATTTCAGATTTTTGCTGAAATTGTGACCCCGGGGCATAGAAATTTTTTTTTTCACAGGTTATGTTGTTGAGGGCTGATTTCATTTCCTATGATAAAAATCCTTCTGTTTCCACCGCCAAACCTTTCAGGGGAGAATTTGCAACAGTTTGGCACCATTTTTGAGAGAATTGGAGAATTTTGGATTTTTGCTGAAATTGTGACCCCGGAACTTAGAATTTTTTTTTTCACAGGTAAAGTTCTCGAGGGCTGATTTCATTTCCTATGACAAAAAGCCTTCTGTTTCCAACGCCAAACCTTTCAGGGGATAATTTGCAAGAGTTTGGCACCATTTTTGAGAGAATTGGAGAATTTCGGATTTTTGCTGAAATTGTGACCCCCGGGCTTAGAAATGTTTTTTTACACAGGTAAAGTTCTCGAGGGCTGATTTCATTTCCTATGACAAAAAGCCTTCTGTTTCCACCGCCAAACCTTTCAGGGGATAATTTGCAAGAGTTTGGCACCATTTTTGAGAGAATTGGAGAATTTTGGATTTTTGCTGAAATTGTGACCCCGGGGCTTAGAAATTTTTTTTTACACAGGTAAAGTTCTCGAGGGCTGATTTCATTTCCTATGACAAAAAGCCTTCTGTTTCCACCGCCAAAACTTTCAGGGGATAATTTGCAAGAGTTTGGCACCATTTTTGAGAGAATTGGAGAATTTCGGATTTTTGCTAAAATTGTGACCCCGGGGCTTAGAAATTTTTTTTAACACAGGTTTTCTCTTTGAAGGCTGATTACAATTCCCATGATAAAAAGCCTTCTGTTTCCACCACCAAACCTTTCAGGGGATAATTTGCAAGAGTTTGGCACCATTTTTGAGAGAATTGGAGAATTTCGGATTTTTGCTGAAATTGTGACCCCGGGGCTTAGAAATGTTTTTTTACACAGGTAAAGTTCTCGAGCGCTGATTACAATTCCCATGATAAAAAGCCTTCTGTTTCCACCGCCAAACCTTTCAGGGGATAATTTGCAAGAGTTTGGCACCATTTTTGAGAGAATTGGAGAATTTCGGATTTTTGCTGAAATTGTGACCCCGGGGCTTAGAAATTTTTTTTTACATAGGTAAAGTTCTCGAGGGCTGATTACAATTCCCATGATAAAAAGCCTTCTGTTTCCACCGCCAAACCTTTCAGGGGATAATTTGCAAGAGTTTGGCACCATTTTTGAGAGAATTGGAGAATTTCGGATTTTTGCTGAAATTGTGACCCCGGGGCTTAGAAATTTTTTTTTACACAGGTTTTGTCTTTGAGGGCTGATTACAATTCCCATGATAAAAAGCCTTCTGTTTCCACCGCCAAACCTTTCAGGGGATAATTTGCAAGAGTTTGGCACCATTTTTGAGAGAATTGGAGAATTTCGGATTTTTGCTGAAATTGTGACCCCGGGGCTTAGAATTTTTTTTTTGCACAGGTAAAGTTCTCGAGGGCTGATTTCATTTCCTATGACAAAAAGCCTTCTTTTTCCACCGCCAAACCTTTCAGGGGAGAATTTGCAAGAGTTTGGCACCATTTTTGAGTGAACGGGAGAATTTCAGACTTTTGTTGAAATTGTGACCCCGGGGCTTAGAATTTTTTTTTTCCACAGGTAAAGTTCTCGAGGGCTGATTTCATTTCCTATGACAAAAAGCCTTTTGTTTCCACCGCCAAAACTTTCAGGGGATAATTTGCAAGAGTTTGGCACCATTTTTGAGAGAATTGGAGAATTTCGGATTTTTGCTGAAATTGTGACCCCGGGGCTTAGAAATTTTTTTTAACACAGGTTTTGTCTTTGAGGGCTGATTACAATTCCCATGATAAAAAGCCTTCTGTTTCCACCGCCAAACCTTTCAGGGGATAATTTGCAAGAGTTTGGCACCATTTTTGAGAGAATTGGAGAATTTCGGATTTTTGCTGAAATTGTGACCCCGGGGCTTAGAAAATTTTTTTCCCACAGGTTTTGTCTTCGAGGGCTGATTTCATTTCCTATGACAAAAAGGCTTCTGTTTCCACCGCCAAACCTTTCAGGGGAGAATTTGCAACAGTTTGGCACCATTTTTGAGAGAATTGGAGAATTTCAGATTTTTGCTGAAATTGTGACCCCGGGGCTTAGAAAATTTTTTCCCCACAGTTTTTGTCTTCGAGGGCTGATTTCATTTCCTATGACAAAAAGGCTTCTGTTTCCACCGCCAAACCTTTCATGGGAGAATTTGCAACAGTTTGGCACCATTTTTGAGAGAATTGGAGGATTTCAGATTTTTGCTGAAATTGTGACCCCGGGGCATAGAAATTTTTTTTTTCACAGGTTATGTTGTTGAGGGCTGATTTCATTTCCTATGATAAAAATCCTTCTGTTTCCACCGCCAAACCTTTCAGGGGAGAATTTGCAACAGTTTGGCACCATTTTTGAGAGAATTGGAGAATTTTGGATTTTTGCTGAAATTGTGACCCCGGGGCTTAGAAATGTTTTTTTACACAGGTAAAGTTCTCGAGGGCTGATTTCATTTCCTATGACAAAAAGCCTTCTGTTTCCAACGCCAAACCTTTCAGGGGATAATTTGCAAGAGTTTGGCACCATTTTTGAGAGAATTGGAGAATTTCGGATTTTTGCTGAAATTGTGACCCCGGGGCTTAGAAATGTTTTTTTACACAGGTAAAGTTCTCGAGGGCTGATTTCATTTCCTATGACAAAAAGCCTTCTGTTTCCACCGCCAAACCTTTCAGGGGATAATTTGCAAGAGTTTGGCACCATTTTTGAGAGAATTGGAGAATTTCGGATTTTTGCTGAAATTGTGACCCCGGGGCTTAGAAATTTTTTTTTACACAGGTAAAGTTCTCGAGGGCTGATTTCATTTCCTATGACAAAAAGCCTTCTTTTTCCACCGCCAAACCTTTCAGGGGAGAATTTGCAAGAGTTTGGCACCATTTTTGAGTGAACGGGAGAATTTCAGATTTTTGTTGAAATTGTGACCCCGGGGCTTAGAATTTTTTTTTTTCACAGGTAAAGTTCTCGAGGGCTGATTTCATTTCCTATGACAAAAAGCCTTCTGTTTCCACCGCCAAAACTTTCAGGGGATAATTTGCAAGAGTTTGGCACCATTTTTGAGAGAATTGGAGAATTTCGGATTTTTGCTGAAATTGTGACCCCGGGGCTTAGAAATTTTTTTTAACACAGGTTTTGTCTTTGAGGGCTGATTACAATTCCCATGATAAAAAGCCTTCTGTTTCCACCGCCAAACCTTTCAGGGGATAATTTGCAAGAGTTTGGCACCATTTTTGAGAGAATTGGAGAATTTCGGATTTTTGCTGAAATTGTGACCCCGGGGCTTAGAAAATTTTTTTCCCACAGGTTTTGTCTTCGAGGGCTGATTTCATTTCCTATGACAAAAAGGCTTCTGTTTCCACCGCCAAACCTTTCAGGGGATAATTTGCAAGAGTTTGGCACCATTTTTGAGAGAATTGGAGAATTTCGGATTTTTGCTGAAATTGTGACCCCGGGGCTTAGAAATTTTTTTTTACACAGGTTTTGTCTTTGAGGGCTGATTACAATTCCCATGATAAAAAGCCTTCTGTTTCCACCGCCAAACCTTTCAGGGGATAATTTGCAAGAGTTTGGCACCATTTTTGAGAGAATTGGAGAATTTCGGATTTTTGCTGAAATTGTGACCCCGGGGCTTAGAATTTTTTTTTTGCACAGGTAAAGTTCTCGAGGGCTGATTTCATTTCCTATGACAAAAAGCCTTCTGTTTCCACCGCCAAAACTTTCAGGGGATAATTTGCAAGAGTTTGGCACCATTTTTGAGTGAACGGGAGAATTTCGGATTTTTGCTGAAATTGTGACCCCGGGGCTTAGAAATTTTTTTTAACACAGGTTTTGTCTTTGAGGGCTGATTACAATTCCCATGATAAAAAGCCTTCTGTTTCCACCGCCAAACCTTTCAGGGGATAATTTGCAAGAGTTTGGCACCATTTTTGAGAGAATTGGAGAATTTCGGATTTTTGCTGAAATTAGAAAATTTTTTTCCCACAGGTTTTGTCTTCGAGGGCTGATTTCATTTCCTATGACAAAAAGGCTTCTGTTTCCACCGCCAAACCTTTCAGGGGATAATTTGCAAGAGTTTGGCACCATTTTTGAGAGAATTGGAGAATTTCGGATTTTTGCTGAAATTGTGACCCCGGGGCTTAGAAATTTTTTTTTACACAGGTTTTGTCTTTGAGGGCTGATTACAATTCCCATGATAAAAAGCCTTCTGTTTCCACCGCCAAACCTTTCAGGGGATAATTTGCAAGAGTTTGGCACCATTTCTGAGAGAATTGGAGAATTTCGGATTTTTGCTGAAATTGTGACCCCGGGGCTTAGAATTTTTTTTTTGCACAGGTAAAGTTCTCGAGGGCTGATTTCATTTCCTATGACAAAAAGCCTTCTTTTTCCACCGCCAAACCTTTCAGGGGAGAATTTGCAAGAGTTTGGCACCATTTTTGAGTGAACGGGAGAATTTCAGACTTTTGTTGAAATTGTGACCCCGGGGCTTAGAATTTTTTTTTTTCACAGGTAAAGTTCTCGAGGGCTGATTTCATTTCCTATGACAAAAAGCCTTCTGTTTCCACCGCCAAAACTTTCAGGGGATAATTTGCAAGAGTTTGGCACCATTTTTGAGAGAATTGGAGAATTTCGGATTTTTGCTGAAATTGTGACCCCGGGGCTTGGAAATTTTTTTTAACACAGGTTTTGTCTTTGAGGGCTGATTACAATTCCCATGATAAAAAGCCTTCTGTTTCCACCGCCAAACCTTTCAGGGGATAATTTGCAAGAGTTTGGCACCATTTTTGAGAGAATTGGAGAATTTCGGATTTTTGCTGAAATTGTGACCCCGGGGCTTAGAAAATTTTTTTCCCACAGGTTTTGTCTTCGAGGGCTGATTTCATTTCCTATGACAAAAAGGCTTCTGTTTCCACCGCCAAACCTTTCAGGGGAGAATTTGCAACAGTTTGGCACCATTTTTGAGAGAATTGGAGAATTTCAGATTTTTGCTGAAATTGTGACCCCGGGGCTTAGAAAATTTTTTCCCCACAGTTTTTGTCTTCGAGGGCTGATTTCATTTCCTATGACAAAAAGGCTTCTGTTTCCACCGCCAAACCTTTCATGGGAGAATTTGCAACAGTTTGGCACCATTTTTGAGAGAATTGGAGGATTTCAGATTTTTGCTGAAATTGTGACCCCGGGGCATAGAAATTTTTTTTTCACAGGTTATGTTGTTGAGGGCTGATTTCATTTCCTATGATAAAAATCCTTCTGTTTCCACCGCCAAACCTTTCAGGGGAGAATTTGCAACAGTTTGGCACCATTTTTGAGAGAATTGGAGAATTTTGGATTTTTGCTGAAATTGTGACCCCGGAACTTAGAATTTTTTTTTTCACAGGTAAAGTTCTCGAGGGCTGATTTCATTTCCTATGACAAAAAGCCTTCTGTTTCCAACGCCAAACCTTTCAGGGGATAATTTGCAAGAGTTTGGCACCATTTTTGAGAGAATTGGAGAATTTCGGATTTTTGCTGAAATTGTGACCCCGGGGCTTAGAAATGTTTTTTTACACAGGTAAAGTTCTCGAGGGCTGATTTCATTTCCTATGACAAAAAGCCTTCTGTTTCCACCGCCAAACCTTTCAGGGGATAATTTGCAAGAGTTTGGCACCATTTTTGAGAGAATTGGAGAATTTCGGATTTTTGCTGAAATTGTGACCCCGGGGCTTAGAATTTTTTTTTTACACAGGTAAAGTTCTCGAGGGCTGATTTCATTTCCTATGACAAAAAGCCTTCTTTTTCCACCGCCAAACCTTTCAGGGGAGAATTTTCAAGAGTTTGGCACCATTTTTGAGTGAACGGGAGAATTTCAGATTTTTGTTGAAATTGTGACCCCGGGGCTTAGAATTTTTTTTTTTCACAGGTAAAGTTCTCGAGGGCTGATTTCATTTCCTATGACAAAAAGCCTTCTGTTTCCACCGCCAAAACTTTCAGGGGATAATTTGCAAGAGTTTGGCACCATTTTTGAGAGAATTGGAGAATTTCGGATTTTTGCTGAAATTGTGACCCCGGGGCTTAGAAATTTTTTTTAACACAGGTTTTGTCTTTGAGGGCTGATTACAATTCCCATGATAAAAAGCCTTCTGTTTCCACCGCCAAACCTTTCAGGGGATAATTTGCAAGAGTTTGGCACCATTTTTGAGAGAATTGGAGAATTTCGGATTTTTGCTGAAATTGTGACCCCGGGGCTTAGAAAATTTTTTTCCCACAGGTTTTGTCTTCGAGGGCTGATTTCATTTCCTATGACAAAAAGGCTTCTGTTTCCACCGCCAAACCTTTCAGGGGATAATTTGCAAGAGTTTGGCACCATTTTTGAGAGAATTGGAGAATTTCGGATTTTTGCTGAAATTGTGACCCCGGGGCTTAGAAATTTTTTTTTACACAGGTTTTGTCTTTGAGGGCTGATTACAATTCCCATGATAAAAAGCCTTCTGTTTCCACCGCCAAACCTTTCAGGGGATAATTTGCAAGAGTTTGGCACCATATTTGAGAGAATTGGAGAATTTCGGATTTTTGCTGAAATTGTGACCCCGGGGCTTAGAATTTTTTTTTTGCACAGGTAAAGTTCTCGAGGGCTGATTTCATTTCCTATGACAAAAAGCCTTCTTTTTCCACCGCCAAACCTTTCAGGGGAGAATTTGCAAGAGTTTGGCACCATTTTTGAGTGAACGGGAGAATTTCAGACTTTTGTTGAAATTGTGACCCCGGGGCTTAGAATTTTTTTTTTTCACAGGTAAAGTTCTCGAGGGCTGATTTCATTTCCTATGACAAAAAGCCTTCTGTTTCCACCGCCAAAACTTTCAGGGGATAATTTGCAAGAGTTTGGCACCATTTTTGAGAGAATTGGAGAATTTCGGATTTTTGCTGAAATTGTGACCCCGGGGCTTAGAAATTTTTTTTAACCCAGGTTTTGTCTTTGAGGGCTGATTACAATTCCCATGATAAAAAGCCTTCTGTTTCCACCGCCAAACCTTTCAGGGGATAATTTGCAAGAGTTTGGCACCATTTTTGAGAGAATTGGAGAATTTCGGATTTTTGCTGAAATTGTGACCCCGGGGCTTAGAAATTTTTTTTCCCACAGGTTTTGTCTTCGAGGGCTGATTTCATTTCCTATGACAAAAAGGCTTCTGTTTCCACCGCCAAACCTTTCAGGGGAGAATTTGCAACAGTTTGGCACCATTTTTGAGAGAATTGGAGAATTTCAGATTTTTGCTGAAATTGTGACCCCGGGGCTTAGAAAATTTTTTCCCCACAGTTTTTGTCTTCGAGGGCTGATTTCATTTCCTATGACAAAAAGGCTTCTGTTTCCACCGCCAAACCTTTCATGGGAGAATTTGCAACAGTTTGGCACCATTTTTGAGAGAATTGGAGGATTTCAGATTTTTGCTGAAATTGTGACCCCGGGGCATAGAAATTTTTTTTTCACAGGTTATGTTGTTGAGGGCTGATTTCATTTCCTATGATAAAAATCCTTCTGTTTCCACCGCCAAACCTTTCAGGGGAGAATTTGCAACAGTTTGGCACCATTTTTGAGAGAATTGGAGAATTTTGGATTTTTGCTGAAATTGTGACCCCGGAACTTAGAATTTTTTTTTTCACAGGTAAAGTTCTCGAGGGCTGATTTCATTTCCTATGACAAAAAGCCTTCTGTTTCCAACGACAAACCTTTCAGGGGATAATTTGCAAGAGTTTGGCACCATTTTTGAGAGAATTGGAGAATTTCGGATTTTTGCTGAAATTGTGACCCCGGGGCTTAGAAATGTTTTTTTACACAGGTAAAGTTCTCGAGGGCTGATTTCATTTCCTATGACAAAAAGCCTTCTGTTTCCACCGCCAAACCTTTCAGGGGATAATTTGCAAGAGTTTGGCACCATTTTTGAGAGAATTGGAGAAATTCGGATTTTTGCTGAAATTGTGACCCCGGGGCTTAGAAATTTTTTTTTACACAGGTAAAGTTCTCGAGGGCTGATTTCATTTCCTATGACAAAAAGCCTTCTTTTTCCACCGCCAAACCTTTCAGGGGAGAATTTGCAAGAGTTTGGCACCATTTTTGAGTGAACGGGAGAATTTCAGATTTTTGTTGAAATTGTGACCCCGGGGCTTAGAATTTTTTTTTTTCACAGGTAAAGTTCTCGAGGGCTGATTTCATTTCCTATGACAAAAAGCCTTCTGTTTCCACCGCCAAAACTTTCAGGGGATAATTTGCAAGAGTTTGGCACCATTTTTGAGAGAATTGGAGAATTTCGGATTTTTGCTAAAATTGTGACCCCGGGGCTTAGAAATTTTTTTTAACACAGGTTTTGTCTTTGAGGGCTGATTACAATTCCCATGATAAAAAGCCTTCTGTTTCCACCACCAAACCTTTCAGGGGATAATTTGCAAGAGTTTGGCACCATTTTTGAGAGAATTGGAGAATTTCGGATTTTTGCTGAAATTGTGACCCCGGGGCTTAGAAATGTTTTTTTACACAGGTAAAGTTCTCGAGCGCTGATTACAATTCCCATGATAAAAAGCCTTCTGTTTCCACCGCCAAACCTTTCAGGGGATAATTTGCAAGAGTTTGGCACCATTTTTGAGAGAATTGGAGAATTTCGGATTTTTGCTGAAATTGTGACCCCGGGGCTTAGAAATTTTTTTTTACATAGGTAAAGTTCTCGAGGGCTGATTACAATTCCCATGATAAAAAGCCTTCTGTTTCCACCGCCAAACCTTTCAGGGGATAATTTGCAAGAGTTTGGCACCATTTTTGAGAGAATTGGAGAATTTCGGATTTTTGCTGAAATTGTGACCCCAGGGCTTAGAATTTTTTTTTTGCACAGGTAAAGTTCTCGAGGGCTGATTTCATTTCCTATGACAAAAAGCCTTCTTTTTCCACCGCCAAACCTTTCAGGGGAGAATTTGCAAGAGTTTGGCACCATTTTTGAGTGAACGGGAGAATTTCAGACTTTTGTTGAAATTGTGACCCCGGGGCTTAGAATTTTTTTTTTTCACAGGTAAAGTTCTCGAGGGCTGATTTCATTTCCTATGACAAAAAGCCTTCTGTTTCCACCGCCAAAACTTTCAGGGGATAATTTGCAAGAGTTTGGCACCATTTTTGAGAGAATTGGAGAATTTCGGATTTTTGCTGAAATTGTGACCCCGGGGCTTAGAAATTTTTTTTAACACAGGTTTTCTCTTTGAGGGCTGATTACAATTCCCATGATAAAAAGCCTTCTGTTTCCACCGCCAAACCTTTCAGGGGATAATTTGCAAGAGTTTGGCACCATTTTTGAGAGAATTGGAGAATTTCGAATTTTTGCTGAAATTGTGACCCCGGGGCTTAGAATTTTTTTTTTGCACAGGTAAAGTTCTCGAGGGCTGATTTCATTTCCTATGACAAAAAGCCTTCTTTTTCCACTGCCAAACCTTTCAGGGGAGAATTTGCAAGAGTTTGGCACCATTTTTGAGTGAACGGGAGAATTTCAGACTTTTGTTGAAATTGTGACCCCGGGGCTTAGAATTTTTTTTTTTCACAGGTAAAGTTCTCGAGGGCTGATTTCATTTCCTATGACAAAAAGCCTTCTGTTTCCACCGCCAAAACTTTCAGGGGATAATTTGCAAGAGTTTGGCACCATTTTTGAGAGAATTGGAGAATTTCGGATTTTTGCTGAAATTGTGACCCCGGGGCTTAGAAATTTTTTTTAACCCAGGTTTTGTCTTTGAGGGCTGATTACAATTCCCATGATAAAAAGCCTTCTGTTTCCACCGCCAAACCTTTCAGGGGATAATTTGCAAGAGTTTGGCACCATTTTTGAGAGAATTGGAGAATTTCGGATTTTTGCTGAAATTGTGACCCCGGGGCTTAGAATTTTTTTTTTTACATAGGTAAAGTTCTCGAGGGCTGATTACAATTCCCATGATAAAAAGCCTTCTGTTTCCACCGCCAAACCTTTCAGGGGATAATTTGCAAGAGTTTGGCACCATTTTTGAGAGAATTGGAGAATTTTGGATTTTTGCTGAAATTGTGACCCCGGGGCTTAGAAATTTTTTTTTACACAGGTTTTGTCTTTGAGGGCTGATTACAATTCCCATGATAAAAAGCCTTCTGTTTCCACCGCCAAACCTTTCAGGGGATAATTTGCAACAGTTTGGCACCATTTTTGAGAGAATTGGAGAATTTCGGATTTTTGCTGAAATTGTGACCCCGGGGCTTAGAATTTTTTTTTTACACAGGTAAAGTTCTCGAGGGCTGATTTCATTTCCTATGACAAAAAGCCTTCTGTTTCCACCGCCAAACCTTTCAGGGGAGAATTTGCAAGAGTTTGGCACCATTTTTGAGTGAACGGGAGAATTTCGGATTTTTGTTGAAATTGTGACCCCGGGGCTTAGAATTTTTTTTTTTCACAGGTAAAGTTCTCGAGGGCTGATTTCATTTCCTATGACAAAAAGCCTTCTGTTTCCACCGCCAAATTTTTCAGGGGAGAATTTGCAACAGTTTGGCACCATTTTTGAGAGAATTGGAGAATTTCATATTTTTGCTGAAATTGTGACCCCGGGGCTTAGAAAATTTTTTTTTCACAGGTTTTGTCTTCAAGGGCTGATTTCATTTCCTATGACAAAAAGCCTTCTGTTTCCACCGCCAAACCTTTCAGGGGAGAATTTGCAAGAGTTTGGCACCATTTTTGAGTGAACGGGAGAATTTCAGATTTTTGTTGAAATTGTGACCCCGGGGCTTAGAAATTTTTTTTTTTCACAGGTAAAGTTCTCGAGGGCTGATTTCATTTCCTATGACAAAAAGCCTTCTGTTTCCACCGCCAAACCTTTCAGGGGATAATTTGCAAGAGTTTGGCACCATTTTTGAGAGAATTGGAGAATTTTGGATTTTTGCTGAAATTGTGGCTTAGAATTTTTTTTTTTCACAGGTAAAGTTCTCGAGGGCTGATTTCATTTCCTATGACAAAAAGCTTTCTGTTTCCACCGCCAAACCTTTCAGGGGAGAATTTGCAACAGTTTGGCACCATTTTTGAGAGAATTGGAGAATTTCGGATTTTTGCTGAAATTGTGACCCCGGGGCTTAGAATTTTTTTTTTACACAGGTAAAGTTCTCGAGGGCTGATTTCATTTCCTATGACAAAAAGCCTTCTTTTTCCACCGCCAAACCTTTCAGGGGATAATTTGCAAGAGTTTGGCACCATTTTTGAGTGAACGGGAGAATTTCAGATTTTTGTTGAAATTGTGACCCCGGGGCTTAGAAATTTTTTTTTTCACAGGTAAAGTTCTCGAGGGCTGATTTCATTTCCTATGACAAAAAGCCTTCTGTTTCCACCGCCAAACCTTTCAGGGGATAATTTGCAAGAGTTTGGCACCATTTTTGAGAGAATTGGAGAATTTTGGATTTTTGCTGAAATTGTGACCCCGGGGCTTAGAAAATTTTTTTTACACAGGTTTTGTCTTTGAGGGCTGATTACAATTCCCATGATAAAAAGCCTTCTGTTTCCACCGCCAAACCTTTCAGGGGATAATTTGCAAGAGTTTGGCACCATTTTTGAGAGAATTGGAGAATTTCGGATTTTTGCTGAAATTGTGACCCCGGGGCTTAGAAATTTTTTTTTACACAGGTAAAGTTCACGAGGGCTGATTTCATTTCCTATGACAAAAAGCCTTCGTTTTCCACCGCCAAACCTTTCAGGGGAGTTTGCAACAGTTTGGCACCATTTTTGAGAGAATTGGAGAATTTTGGATTTTTGCTGAAATTGTGACCCCGGGGCTTAGAAGTTTTTTTTTTCACAGGTAAAGTTCTCGAGGGCTGATTTCATTTCCTATGACAAAAAGCCTTCTGTTTCCACCGCCAAACCTTTCAGGGGATGATTTGCAACAGTTTGGCACCATTTTTGAGTGAACTGGAGAATTTCAGATTTTTGCTGAAATTGTGAGCCCGGGGTTTAGAAATTTTTTTTTACACAGGTTTTGTCTTTGAGGGCTGATTTCATTTCCTATGACAAAAAGCCTTCTGTTTCCACCGCCAAACCTTTCAGGGGATAATTTGCAAGAGTTTGGCACCATTTTTGAGAGAATTGGAGAATTTTGGATTTTTGCTGAAATTGTGACCCCGGGGCTTAGAAATTTTTTTTTCACAGGTAAAGTTCTCGAGGGCTGATTTCATTTCCTATGACAAAAAGCCTTCTGTTTCCACCGCCAAACCTTTCAGGGGATAATTTGCAAGAGTTTGGCACCATTTTTGAGAGAATTGGAGAATTTTGGATTTTTGCTGAAATTGTGACCCCGGGGCTTAGAATTTTTTTTTTCACAGGTAAAGTTCTCGAGGGCTGATTTCATTTCCTATTGCAAAAAGCTTTCTCTTTCCACCGCCAAACCTTTCAGGGGAGAATTTGCAACAGTTTGGCACCATTTTTGAGAGAATTGGAGAATTTCGGATTTTTGCTGAAATTGTGACCCCGGGGCTTAGAATTTTTTTTTTACACAGGTAAAGTTCTCGAGGGCTGATTTCATTTCCTATGACAAAAAGCCTTCTTTTTCCACCGCCAAACCTTTCAGGGGAGAATTTGCAAGAGTTTGGCACCATTTTTGAGTGAACGGGAGAATTTCAGATTTTTGTTGAAATTGTGACCCCGGGGCTTAGAAATTTTTTTTTTCACAGGTAAAGTTCTCGAGGGCTGATTTCATTTCCTATGACAAAAAGCCTTCTGTTTCCACCGCCAAACCTTTCAGGGGAGAATTTGCAACAGTTTGGCACCATTTTTGAGTGAACGGGAGAATTTCATATTTTTGTTGAAATTGTGACCCCGGGGCTTAGAAATGTTTTTTTTAAACAGGTAAAGTTTTCGAGGGCTGATTACAATTCCCATGATAAAAAGCCTTCTGTTTCCACCGCCAAACCTTTCAGGGGATAATTTGCAAGAGTTTGGCACCATTTTTGAGAGAATTGGAGAATTTCGGATTTTTGCTGAAATTGTGACCCCGGGGCTTAGAAATTTTTTTTTACACAGGTAAAGTTCACGAGGGCTGATTTCATTTCCTATGACAAAAAGCCTTCTGTTTCCACCGCCAAACCTTTCAGGGGATGATTTGCAACAGTTTGGCACCATTTTTGAGAGAACTGGAGAATTTCGGATTTTTGCTGAAATTGTGAGCCCGGGGTTTAGAAATTTTTTTTTACACAGGTTTTGTCTTTGAGGGCTGATTTCATTTCCTATGACAAAAAGCCTTCTGTTTCCACTGCCAAACCTTTCAGGGGATAATATGCAAGAGTTTGGCACCATTTTTGAGAGAATTGGAGAATTTTGGATTTTTGCTGAAATTGTGACCCCGGGGCTTAGAAATTTTTTTTTTCACAGGTAAAGTTCTCGAGGGCTGATTTCATTTCCTATGACAAAAAGCCTTCTGTTTCCACCGCCAAACCTTTCAGGGGATAATTTGCAAGAGTTTGGCACCATTTTTGAGAGAATTGGAGAATTTTGGATTTTTGCTGAAATTGTGACCCCGGGGCTTAGAAATTTTTTTTTAGACAGGTTTTGTCTTTGAGGGCTGATTACAATTCCCATGATAGAAAGCCTTCTGTTTCCACCGCCAAACCTTTCAGGGGATAATTTGCAAGAGTTTGGCACCATTTTTGAGAGAATTGGAGAATTTCGGATTTTTGCTGAAATTGTGACCCCGGGGCTTAGAAATTTTTTTTACACAGGTAAAGTTCACGAGGGCTGATTTCATTTCCTATAACAAAAAGCCTTCGTTTTCCACCGCCAAACCTTTCAGGGGAGTTTGCAACAGTTTGGCACCATTTTTGAGAGAATTGGAGAATTTTGGATTTTTGCTGAAATTGTGACCCCGGGGCTTAGAAGTTTTTTTTTTCACAGGTAAAGTTCTCGAGGGCTGATTTCATTTCCTATGAGAAAAAGCCTTCTGTTTCCACCGCCAAACCTTTCAGGGGATGATTTGCAACAGTTTGGCACCATTTTTGAGTGAACTGGAGAATTTCAGATTTTTGCTGAAATTGTGAGCCCGGGGTTTAGAAATTTTTTTTTACACAGGTTTTGTCTTTGAGGGCTGATTTCATTTCCTATGACAAAAAGCCTTCTGTTTCCACCGCCAAACCTTTCAGGGGATGATTTGCAACAGTTTGGCACCATTTTTGAGTGAACTGGAGAATTTCAGATTTTTGCTGAAATTGTGAGCCCGGGGTTTAGAAATTTTTTTTTACACAGGTTTTGTCTTTGAGGGCTGATTTCATTTCCTATGACAAAAAGCCTTCTGTTTCCACCGCCAAACCTTTGAGGGGATAATTTGCAAGAGTTTGGCACCATTTTTAGAGAATTGGAGAATTTTGGATTTTTGCTGAAATTGTGACCCCGGGGCTTAGAAATTTTTTTTTTCACAGGTAAAGTTCTCGAGGGCTGATTTCATTTCCTATGACAAAAAGCCTTCTGTTTCCACCGCCAAACCTTTCAGGGGATAATTTGCAAGAGTTTGGCACCATTTTTGAGAGAATTGGAGAATTTCGGATTTTTGCTGAAATTGTGACCCCGGGGCTTAGAAATTTTTTTTACACAGGTAAAGTTCACGAGGGCTGATTTCATTTCCTATGACAAAAAGCCTTCGTTTTCCACCGCCAAACCTTTCAGGGGAGTTTGCAACAGTTTGGCACCATTTTTGAGAGAATTGGAGAATTTTGGATTTTTGCTGAAATTGTGACCCCGGGGCTTAGAAGTTTTTTT